>NC_133617.1:161977779-162167779 GCF_048593235.1 Sminthopsis crassicaudata
TGGAAACCAGTTTTCATCTCAAAGATTGCTCCCTAGGAGATGTGCCTAATAAATGTTTGCCACTACAATAACAAAAATGAAAATATTGAGATGTCAAGGATTGTGAAATAACACCTTTGTTCAAAGAGAATTTCCATTGTAATTTGCATTTGGTCCCCATTCTTTTAAAAATCAGTTAAGTTCCTTTTTTATTAAAATACTGATAAAGTGACAGAGGCAGAGGAAGAAGAGGATTTGGAACAAAAATCATTCTTAGAGGGTTTCAGTCTTTCATACACGTGTCCTCTCTGCACAGGTTTAGTCAGTTTCATCATTTCCCTCACACATCCACATCCTCTGCTTTCAAAAGTACAAAACAGTCATTGAAGGAAAGCTTTTCAAACAGCACAAGTACACCTTGTTTAAAAATAACATGGTTAATCTTCAACGCCATCTTCTGGCTTATTCATTTGCAATTTCGCCCAGCTTTCAAAATAAAGATAATTTTTAAATTTTATGATAAACTGCTTAGTACAAAATATTTTGGTAGCTAAATCTACTGACAGTCATAATTTCCAAAAAGAACAAAGTTGGTCCATAAACATTTATTAAGCACTTATTATGTGTCAGGCACTGTGTCAAGTGTTGGAGATAAATAGAAAGGTAAAAGACAGTTCCTGATCTCAAGAAGCTCACAGTTTGATGGAGAAACAGCATATAAATTAACCACATACAAACAGGTTGCATATAGGATAAATTAGAAATAATCATCAGAAAGTTCTTGGGGGAACCAAGAAAGGCTTCCTATAGAAGGTGGGTCTTGAAAGAAGTAAAGGAGACCAAGAGGCAAAGAGGAGAGACATATAATGCTTAAACTATAAACTATAAACATAGATGACAGAGAAACTGCCTGGAGATGGAATTGAGGAATAGCAAACCAGACCAGTATCATTGGATCACAGATTACTTGGTGAGGTGAGGTGTAAAAAAAAAAAAAAAAAAACAAGTGGAAATGCAAAGGATGAAAGGGTATGAAAGTTTTTGAATGCCAAAAAATTTTATAGTCAAACCTAGAAATTATAGGGAGCAACTAGAGTTTCTTGATTTGAGGTGGGTTGACATGGATGTACCTGAGCTTTAGGAAGATCACTTTGATAACTGAGTAGAGGAAGCACTAAAGTGAGGAGAGACTTGTACCAGGTTATTGTAGTAGTCCAGGTGTGAGATGATGAGGGCTTCCACCAGTACATGGAAGTATCTGAGAAGAAAGAGATGTATTTGAGAGATGAAACAAGTGAAATCAACAAATCTTGGCAAGAGATTGGATATGAGAAGTAAGAAAGTGATGAGCCCTAGATGACATAAATTGTGAGCCTGGGTGATTGGGGAGATAGTGGTATGTTCTGCTGTAATAGAGACATAAGGAAGAGGGTTTGTTTTGGAGGAGAGATAATGAATGAGTTCTGTTTTGGACATGCTTGTTTTAAGATTTCTTTAGGACATTCAATTCTAGATATCTAATAGGAAGTTGTAGATCCAAGACAGGAGATTAGAAGAGAATTTGGAATTAGATAAGAAGGTTTGAGAATCATCTTCATGGAGATGATCATTGATTAAATTAAGGAGATCACCAAGTGAAAAGAATAGAAGATACCCATCTGTGAGAACATGATGAAGCCCAATCCAAAAAAGTGCAGCTGGGTAGGTAACTCTGAAATCATAGTAGTTTTGGCCAAATTGAGATTGAAAGACAGACTGCAGAAACTTCAAAAGAAAGTGAGAGGAAAAAAGTTGGCTTTCTCAAGAAATTTAACCAAAATGGGGGGAGGGAAGCTAGGGAAGCTATAGGACAATTGCTAGTGGGGAAGGCATGTTATATGTTTACCAAACATTTTACATATTGGATATATTAGATCACATTAGCTATATTGAAAATCTCTACCCCATGACAGAAAAAATCTTTCTAGTATGAGCTCCCACTCATGCACCCCTCCCCCCACACACCCCAGATTCATTAATAAAAAAGTAAATTACAAAACACTTTCCACACAAATAAAGTCAGATCTAAACAATTGGAAAAATATTAAGTGCTCCTGGATAAGTCGAGCAAATATAATAAAGATGACAATATTCCCTAAACTAATCTATTTATTTAGTGCTATATCAATCAAACTCCCAAGAAACTATTTTACTGAACTAGAAAAAAAAATAACAACAAAATTCATCTGGAAGACAAAAGGTCAAGAATTTCAAAGGAATTAATGAAGAGAAAAGCTAATGAAGGTGGCCTAGCTGTACCAGATTTAAAACTATATTATATAGTAGCAGTCATCAAAAACCATTTGGTACTGGCTAAGAAATAGACTAGTTGATCAGTGGAATAGGTTAGGCTCACAGAACAAAATAGCCAATGACTATAACAATCTGGTATTTGACAAACTGAAAAGCACCAGCTTATGGATAAGAATTCACTATTTAACAAAAACTGCTGGAAAAAATTGGAACTAGTATGGCAGAAAATAGGTATAGATACCTAACAGGTATCTATATCAAGATAAGGTTGAAATGGGTTCATGATGTAGACATAAAGAATGATACTATAAACAAATTAGAAGAACATAGGATAGTTTCTCTCTCAGATTTGTGGAGGAGGAAGGAATTTGTGACCAAAGAAGAACTAGAGATCATTATTGAACATAAAATAGATAATTTTGATTATATTAAGTTAAAAAGTTTTTATACAAACAAAGCTAATGCAGACAAGATTAGAGGGGAAGCAATAAACTGGGAAAACATTTTTACATTCAAAGGATCTGATAAAGCTTCATTTTTAATATATATATATATATATATATATATATATATATATATATATATATATATATATATATAGAGAGAGAGAGAGAGAGAGAGAGAGAGAGAGAGAGAGAGAGAGAGAGAGAGAGAGAGAGAACTGACTCAAATTTGTAATAGCTCAAGCCATTCTCCAATTGATCAATGGTCAAAGGATATGAACAGACAATTTTTAGATGAAGAAATTGAAACTATTTGTAGCCACATGAAAAGGTGCTCCAAGTCACTATTGATCAGAAAAATGCAAATTAAGACAACTCTGAGATATCACTACACACCTGTCAGATTAGCTAAAATGACAAGAAAAGATAATGATGAATATTGGAGGGGATGTGGGAAAACTGAGACAATGATACATTGTTGATGGAACTGTGAACGGATCCAACCATTTTGGAGAGAAGTTTGGAAATATGCTCAAAAAGTTATCAAAATATGCATACTCTTTGATCCAGCAGTGTTTTTACTGGGATTATATCCCAAAGAGATCTTAAAAGAGGGAAAGGGACCCATATGTGCAAAAATATTTGTGGCAAACATTTGTAGTGGCAAGAAACTAAAAACTGCGTGGATGCCCATCAATTGGAGAATGGCTGAATAAATTATGGATATATGAATGCTATAGAATACTATATTGTTCTGTAAGAAACAGCTAGCAGGATGATTTCAGAGAGGCTTGGAGACACCTACATAAACTGATGCAAAGTGAAATGAGCAGAACCAGGAGATCATTCTGACAATCAGTTCTGACAGACGTGGCTCTCTTCCTCACTGAGATAATTCAAACCAGTTCAACTTATGCAGAGATGAAGAGAACCATATACAACCATAGAGAGAACCATGGAAACAGAGGGTAGAACACAACATAGCATTCTCACACTCTCTGTTATTTGCTTGCATTTTTCTCAGTTTTTCTTTTTCTTCCTTCTTTATCTGATTTTACTTGTGCAACCAGATAGCTGTATACATATGTATACACATATTGGACCTAACATGTATTTCAACATATTTAACATGTAGTGAAGGGGTGGGAGGAAGAAGGGGAAAATTTGCAACAAAAGGTTACGCAAGAGTCAATGTTGGAAAAATTACTCATACATATGCTTTGTAAATAAAAAGCTTCAATAATAATAATAATAATAAAGAAAGTTATGCTGAATGAGAAAGGAAAACATTTATTAGATAAAATTAAAATAGGGTTTCATACACCTATCCACTTTCCATTTTCCACTCACACACATCAATTCTGTCTGCTAAGAGGAGATTTCAGTTTAAATTAAAAAAGCAACCCACTCTCATGCCCCCTAGCTTTTAACAATATTTTAAGATTTATCCCAAACTTTCAGAACTGGGAGGTAATTCAAAGACCAGGTCATCTAACCCAAAACTGAACAGCAATCCTCTCTATAAATGGTTTTCATACTTAGGTTTTGTGTATGTTTGTTTATTTGTGTGTGTGTGTGTGTGTGTGTGTGTGTGTGTGTGTGTGTCTGTGTTTTGAGGAGGTGTAGAGGAAGGAAATAGTTTTTATTGACCCAGAAATCTCATTCTGTTTTGGGAATGACTTTTTTTAATGATGGAAAAGATATATTTAAAAAAAAAAAATAGGCACTTTTCCTTCAAGATTCAATTCAACAACTAAAGTTACTTATATTTTGTTGCTTAGCCATGTCCAACTGTTCATGGGGTTTTCTTAGTAAAGACACTGGAATGGTTTGCCATTTCCTTCTTCAATAGATTAAGACAAACAGGATTAAGTGACTTGTCTAAGGTCACGCAACTACTATATGTCTGAGACTGCATTTGAATTCATTTCCTGATTCCAAGTCCTGCACTCAATCCACTGAGTCACCTACTTACTGAGTATATAGTAGGTGCTTAATAAATGTTCATTAATGTTTTTAATATATAATATTTTACTTCCCTCCAATTACATGTTAACCTAATTTAACTTTTTATTTATTTGTTTGTTTTTTTAGTTTTGGGTCCCAAATTCTATTCTTTCTTCTTTTCCCACCTCCCCTGAGACAGTTAGCATTGAGATATAGATTACACATATGTAATCAAGTAAATAAATGTTTATTAATTGATTGATTGATATTATCTTCCTCATTTAAAGGTAAACTCCCAGACAATAAGGACTATGTTCATTTTTTCCTTGTTTCCATAGCACTTACCATTAGGTCCTCACATATAATAAATACTTTATAAATGCTTGCTTATGAAATTTGACCTCAGACACTTAATACTTCCTAGCTGTGTGACCCTGGGCAAATCACTTAACCCCAATTGCCTCAGTGAAAATAAACAAACAAATAAATAAATGCTTGCTTACCTGATTGGTTGGTTGATTATCTAATCAACTAATTTTAGGACAAGGAATTCTCTCCTTTAATACCGAACCACATGCTTTGCAAATAGTAAGCAATAAATACTTCTCTTGCCTTCTTGCTTGCTTGCTTGAATATATTGTGGAGATGTTTTTTGTCATTTCTGCTTTTTGCCATGTAATCATGTTTTAGGATAGCAAACTATACCCTTTAATAACTATAGGTACCTAATAAATACTTGCTGAGTTGAAATGAACTGAAGCAGGCTACATTTCTAATGGTTTCATTGTTGATCAATAAGTTTTCTTTGTGGTTTTGTTCTGAGGCATTTATAGTTTTTCTCTTTTATACATTTGTATATACATACAAGGCATTTATCTTTTATACAAACATTATTATAAATGTTTGCTGAATTGAGTAAGCAAAATCACCATTTGAGTACTCCTTTGGATCTTCCAGGTTCAAGTAGATATCTAATTCTTTAAAAAAAAAAAATTATCTTCTCATTTATTCTTAGAATAATCAAAGGTTCATATTGTCCCATTCTGCTATTATAAATAGTCAAAAATTGAGGAGGAAAATGTATTTTTTGTGATCACTCTACAAACTACAAATCTTGACCTCATTCTTTTCAATACAAGTGTATTCATTGTCAATAAAACTCCAAAGTCATGCTTCAGAAATTGGATGATTCTTCTAAGATACTTCTCAGACATTTCACTGTTTGAAATGTGGACCTATGAGACCATAAAGTTGGGAAGGGGGAAAAACCATGAGTCTACTTTAAAATTAGAATAGAGAGATTGTTCAATGTCTCTGGGACTGGGGAGAAAAAGAAAGGGAAGGAGGGATAGAATTTGGAACTCAAAAAAAAAAGTTTTTAAAATTGTTTTAATGTACAATTGCAGGGGGAATAAAATAAAATTAGCATAGATTCAATTTCAAAAAGCTTTGTGAAATGATAAGCAGAATGCTCTCAGAAAAACTCAGAAAGTCATCCATGAACTCAAACAAAGTAAAATGAATGGTTGACAAAGTAATAGCAATGTTGTGGGATGATCAGTTGTGAATAACTTTCCTATTTTCAGCAGTACAATGATCCAAGACTACTCTGAAAGACTTATGATAAAAAAAATGCTATCTATACCCAGAGGACAAACTGATTGTGTCTGAATACAGATTAAAGCATACTTTGTTTAAACTTTATTTTTCTTGAGGGTTTGTGTGTATGTGTGTGTTGTTGTTGTTGTTGTTGTTGTTGTTGTTCTTTTGGCCAGGAGATATTAATGTTTTCTTTCTCAACAAGACTTTTATGGAAATGTTTAGCATAACTTCACATATGCCTTCTCAATGGAGTGGGGAGGAAAAGAAAAAAATCTAGAACTTCAAGTTTAAAAACAAATGCTAAATTAAAGCTATTTTGGGGGCAGCTAGTTGGTACAGTGAATAGAATACCAACCATGAAATCAGGAGGACCTGAGTTCAAATTTGGTCTCAGATACTTAACACTTCCTAGTTGTGTGACCCTGGGCAAGTCACTTAATCGCCTCAGGGGAAAAACTGTTTTGCATGTTACTGGGGAAAATAAAAATATTAAATTTAAAAAATAGATAAAAAGCTTTTTAATATAACTCTCCAGCCTCAATTTCCCCCCAAAGATACCTCTTTGGGAAACTGATCGTTGTCCAAGGATTGTTGATGTATTTATTTAGTGTCTGTGTGTTTGTGTGTGTGTGTGTGTGTGTGTGTGTGTGTGTGTGTGTGTGTATGTATGCCTATGTGTTTTTTTTTTCAGCTTCTGTGTTTCTGTTCATGGGATTATACATGTCAGTTGAAAGAGACCTTGAACATCATATAATGCAATATTCTCATTTTACACATGAGAAAACTGAGTTCCAACTTAAGTAATGTAGCAACAAAACTAATCCAGATCTCTCTCACTCCAAACACAGCATGCTTTCTTTCCTCGCCAAATTGTCTAGGTGTATAACCTAGGAATAAACATGGCCAAATTCAAGGACAAAGATCTCTATTTAAAAACTCATCACTGCCTGATATTCAATTGAGAGAGTGAAAATTTCAAATACATAAAAATAAACAATGATTTTCTTACTAGGATACACCTGTATAACATTTTCAGATGAGTGTGCATTTTGTGTGTGTGTACTTAGAAGTTTTTCTGAAATCCCTTGATACAAGATTTTTTAAAAAAATGCAACAATAAGCATTCTCTAGAATACTTAGGAAGTTAAGGAGGTATAGTAATGTTTTTTAACTAATACTTTTGTGGTGGTAATAGTGGGTGACTTTGGGGTGAGGGTGGGGGTTGGAGAGGTCCAGATCTGTGATCTCCTCTTCCTAGGGAATTCCCAATAACAAAACTTCCCCCAGAAATTCTGATCAGTAACTCTTTTTTATACAGTTAAATTAACAAATATTGGTCCTCCTTAAGTGTCTAACCTACTTAGAGTAATTTAGACATGTAGGGAATTTGCCTCACATTTTAATCAATTCAGGAACAAATGCTGTTAAGCCAATGGCACAAACAAACAAACAAACAGTCTCATTTTGCGTTCTCTTATTTATTTTTTTCTATATTTATAAACAACCATTGCTTTTTCCCCTCCTCCCCCTCCTGCCTGTATTCTAAGAATTTTTCTTACAATTCTTTCTTTCTCTCTGAATTATTACGTGCTCTGCATAAGTAGTGCCAGAATTCTTAACTAGAAACAACTTGACACTGCCAACTCATTTCACCAAGCCACTGAAGAGCAGGTAGTTGGCAATAGCTCTGGGCAATGTTCTAGACACTGAAGCAACAATTTAAAAGTAAAAGTAGGGGAAATGCTGTAGATAAAGAAGACTTAGATTTCAGCAAAGCATTTGACAATCGTTCATGTTATCCTTTCGAAAAAGATGAAGAAATGTAGACCAAATAGATAGTATATTTAGTCTATTAGGAAATAGATACTCATCATAGCTACATAAACATCCTTAGAAAAATCAAATACACACACAATACTCTCAGTATATACATATATATGTATATATATATGCATACATATATATGTATATACTGAGAGTATTGTGTATATATGTATATACATGTATGTATGTATGTACACTCTGCCCCCAGATCACCCTATAGCAATAGCTGTATATATATATATATATATATGTGTGTGTGTGTGTGTGTGTGTGTGTGTGTGTGTGTGTGTGTGTGCCCAGATGACAAATCACATATGGTACAAGAGTCATAATAAGTATAATGAGAAGTTAATCAATGAAAGCCTTCCCTTTATGGGTATTATTGGAATAGGAACTTTAATCAGCTCATTTTGCCTCCATTGTCAGAACTTTAATCCACCCATCCTGTTTCCATCATTACATAAATATAGGCTAAC
Source organism: Sminthopsis crassicaudata (assembly GCF_048593235.1). NCBI lineage: Eukaryota > Metazoa > Chordata > Mammalia > Dasyuromorphia > Dasyuridae > Sminthopsis > Sminthopsis crassicaudata. The sequence continues at coordinate 161,986,343 of NC_133617.1, forward strand.
TCCAGAGGCTATCTTGATTAGAATCCTAAGACTGAGTCAATTATGTATACCTCCTCACATACCTTGCACTTAAGTTTGTTCTCAACTAACTCCCCTCCCTAATTCCTCCCTAATTTCTCTCTAACCCCCTAGATCTTACCCTTACTTCCCTCCTCCTTCCTTCTGATTTTAAAAGATTAGTTTCATTCAAAACACATTTCTTAATCATATATGATTGTCATATTTGACTTAGTCTATGAGCCATTTCACATTATAAATGGCATCCTTTTGTGGTTGTGATAAATATCTCTCATGTTAGTTTGTCATAAATTGAACTGCTCTCCCAAAATTACTTCTTCAAGTAAACATAATGGGTTCAGTCTAATGTGATCCCTCACATGGATTTGGACGTATATGTAAGTATTCTGTGACTGTTTCCAGTCTAATCACTACACAATGAGAATAGTTGTTTGTTTTTTCTTATTGACTCCTGAGCAAGAACTGAGCATGAAAAGTCCTCAAAACTAGACCTTATTCTTTTTCCTATTTTGCTGCATTCAAGTGGGAGGCAATAACTCCTGTAAGTCAATGACTAGGGAGAATTCTAATAGTTTATTCTCCTCACTAAGAATATGGTCCTATTGATCTGACCTTGTTGTTAATATTCTTTCCTGCCTTAGATGAAGGATTATTGAAGATAAAAAGGGATAGGCTTTGGCCTTGTGAGCTTTGAAAGGTCTGGAGAACAAAAACTGGAGTCCATGTCAGAGTCTTTGGGCAATCTTCATGAAGAGCAAAGTCCTGAGCATCTTCATTGACCTATCCTGTCACATCATGAACCATGGATCACACAACACTGGTTTCTGTAAGCAAGAGAAGATCTTCATTCATCAGCTATGCCAAATTCAGAAGTGAATTTGGTAGAATAGATGATCTGTAACAATCAATTTAACTTTTAAGTACACTCTCCCCAGGGACCAAGGAGATAAAAGGGAGACTGTGCCTTCTGTTTAAGGGGGATAGGTTTGTACTTCTGTAGTTGCTGTATTTTCTCAGTGACCTGGGAAATATCTTAGCCTAAAAAGGCCAGGTTCTCCCACTGCATTTGAGGCCATTTTCAGTCATCCTGATCTATGTCTTGTTCCTGGACTCTCAGGGCTCTGCCTTTCTTAAATCCAATTCACTTGCAAGTCAAGTTATCACCCTCAAACCACAACCAACATTTTGCTCAGTAAATATTTCTTTGTGAAAACTGATTGATTTTAAATGATACTTAGGCAAGAATCACTAGTGATTGATATTGAAGAAGTCAACAAACACTTACTGTGTGCCAGGCATTTGGGAATACAAATACAAGACAAACTAGAGCACATCCAAAGAAAGCTTGACTGAAAGGGTAAAGCCATCTATCCTGAAGATGTACTTTCTTGAAAAATGTGTATTTTAATGCATATTAAATATATATAAACACATAAATACATATAAAAGGGATATGAGGAAAAGAAAGAGATTAAGTATTTAGTGCATGCCAAATGTTGTGCTATGTGTTGGAAATAAAAATAGAAAAAATCTTTGGGGATCTATGAAAGGTCCAGAGAGTCAGAAATAGAGCTGAGGGAGGGGTGGGCTGTTGCTGGCCTAGACATTTTCTTGGATGGAAGATCTGAATACGAACTCACCAATGGGAGAAGGGGGGCAACAGCAGAGGGAGAATCATTTGCACCTGAGAAAACAATGTAATAGAGATAGAAAAATCCAGGTGGGAGCATTTGTGGAAAAGAACTGAGAATTTATCAGAAAATATCTCAAGCTCATAGCATTAGAAAAGAACCCCCTAAATAGAGCACCAGCCTTGAATTCAGGAGGACCTGAGTTCAAATTTAGTCTCAGACACTTAACACTTCCTAGCTGTGTGACCCTGGGCAAGTCACTTAACCCCAGCCTCAGAAAAAAAAAAGAAAAAGAAAAAAGAAAAGAAAAGAAAAGAACCCCCAGGTTCTCAAGGATACCACTAGATCCTTGAAGGGGAGATGTCACCTTGCTTTCAGAGACGTAACATCAATAGAGAAGAACCCTCCAAGTTTACCTAAGCTATACTTAAACTTGGAGTCAAGATACTTCTATGTTATTTTGATATTGAAACCTTTTTTAAGTTTGTGGATACATGAAACCCATGACAAATATTAGCAATAGAATAATCAAACACAACAATCAGAACCATCCCAGATCAGTGCCAAACACAGACATGATGTAGTAGAAAAACAAGAAGCAGGAGAGTCCTGAATTTACTTCCTACTTCCAATGCATTATATGATCATGGGCAAATCACAACTCTCCAAGTCACTTTCCTCACTTGTAAAATAGATGAATAATCCCTGTAGTACTTGGCTCACAGAGTTGTTGAGATGATCAAAAGTGATAATATGTGCTAAGTGCTTGGTAAACCTTTCTTCATGCCAGCTATTATTATACAGCTCATATTCTGTTGTTTTCAAAGTTAAGATTGTGAAAAATAGTTTTGGCATGTGCAACCAAAATTGCCTGATGGTTCCTAATGATTTATTCATAGGATCATGCATAAATTCCTAGGTTTTGCTCTTTTAAATTCTTTGGGTAAAATATACCTAGTCTGTGTGTTTCACAGTTAAACGTCAAACTTGGGAGAGGAGGATTGAGCTTAAAAGTTTTACCAGGATTTTTCTCCTTCTAAATTACCCCCCTTTTTTTCCCTGTAAGTCTGTTACTATTTCTTGGCTTCCTGTTTTTGGCATCTACTATCTGAAACAAAAAGTCCCTAATATGCTCCTTCCTGGGCCCCCACTCGCAACCCTGCAAATTATGGATGAGGCATCTTTTTTTATAATAGGACTTTTCCAGTACCCTTGTGGTTTCTTCATCTCTTTTAATAATTAAAATTCAAGTCCATCAGTAAAGTTAAGTTCCAGAATTGGAAACTTACTCATCTTGAAATCTAGCTTTTAAAAATCAAGTGGATCCACATGTACTTTTGACTGTCATTGTTGCATTATCCTCTTAAAAAACATCAAAACGAAATAAAATCTATTCTTGGATAGTTCATTTGTAGTGTTGAGTACCAGAAACACTATCTTTAGGGGAAGCATTATACTCAGCCTTTCTATAAGAAGGACAGATGCATAGCACCCAAGTTTTCCCTAACTGAGGCATCCCCTCCTCAGCAACCATTCTACCAGTATTGAGGTGCCTCAGGCTGCTCTCAAGAAAACTAAGCTATTTGACTATAAACAAGGATTTGTGCATTACCTAGCAGGAAACCTTCCATATTCACCTGTCATATGTCCAGTTGAGAATATCTCCATTTGAGATACTATTCTGATGTCTTGATCTCAAGTAGAACAACTATAATAGAGGTATAATATTCCAGAGGAGGCAGATAATAGCTCTGCCTTATTCTACCCTAGCCAGTACATATCTGAACACTATGGTTACTTCTGAATACTACAATTTAGGAAAAATATTGACAAACCAGAGCACATCCAGAGGAAAATAACTGGAAGGGTAAAGGCACTAGGGATCATGCCATCTATCCTAAAGGTGCATTTTCTTTTATGTGTTCTTTTCCCTAGACAAATTGGAAGTTCCTTGACAGCCAGAACTTTCTCACCTTTTCTATTTTTATTCCCAGTGCGTAGCACAGCACTTGGCAATACTAAATATTTAATAAATGCTTTCCCCCCAACACTCTCTCAGAGACATTTAGCACAACAATAATGTTACTTAAAAAAAAATCTACCTGGATTATAATAAACATAAAGATTGCATCAGTCAAATATGCTAACTGCTCTCATGAAAGATGGTATTTAGTAAACAAATAATAACCTTGATTCTAGATTGTCCTAACTCTGAGAACCAATAGTTTGGTTCCTTTAAATTCATGACAGCATGGCTGGATTGTTTATCATTAAAAAAAAAAAAAAAAAAAAAAAAAAAAGAGGAAGATGTATCATATATGATATAAGAAAAAAAATTGTTTCATTTCCTTTTATTATCCTGATGTCTCAGAATTTATCAAATGATCTTGATTTGCTTTTGTCTTTTGTCTTTCCTGATTGCCCATTCACTTATATTAATATGATTTTGGCATACTAGCATCTCTGGTACAGCAATCACTATATTACTGTATTCCTTTACTTCTCCTGGCTTTGACTTGGTGTGGGGCTATGAGCTCCATTCCTTTTCTGGTCATAGTTCTGGTACTCTGATTGGCATCATTCTACCAACAATTTTCATTTCCAGTACACATAAGTTCCTTCCCCATTTCCCCAAATTTGGGGTACTTTGTGGGACCAGAATCTTTTGATGATCTTTGGACATCCTTCCACTTAGTGGTAGTCCATAACTTTTTCCAAATTCTTCATTGATTATAAAAAAATTTAAAGTCTACAATTGGGCAGGAAAGTCCTGTCCCTAATGAGAGGTCTGCTAAAATAGTCATCAGTAGAGACATTTGGTTCCCTAGTGGCAGCAGGTGAAATAATGAAGAAACTACTATGTTAGATTTGGAGTCACTTCTGAGAGCAAATCTTGTCTTAGATACTTACTTATTAATTGGATCATCCTGGGCAAGTCTCTTAGCTTCTATCTGCTTCAGTTTTTTCATGTAGGTAACTAGGCAGCTCAGTGTTCACAGTGCTAAGTCTGAAGGTGGGAAGACATAGGTTTAATTCTGGTCTCAGAAATTTACTAGCAGTCTAATGGTAGGCAAGTCATTTAACCTATTTGCCTTAGTTTCCTCACTGTAAAATGGGGATAACAATAGCACCTACTTCACAGAGTTGTTGTAAGGTTCAAATTAAATAACATTTGTATAGTGTTTAGCATAATGCCTAGAATATAGTAGGTGCTATATAAATATAATGATGACGATGATGATCCATAAAAGGGGATAATAGTACCTACCTTATAGAATTGTTATTTGCATCAAATGACATCACATGTGTAAAGAGTTTTGTAGACTTTAAAATATTATTTAAATTCTGGTTATTATTGTTTCCTGATAGCCCCATTTCTCTTTCCTTCTCCCTTGTCCTTTGACATTATTTTTTATGCCAGGACTTGTCATATTATGGAATTATATTTTAGTTTTCCAGACGAATTTCATGGTGCATTTTGAGCCTAGGAAAGCCCCATTTCCCCCAAATTATAGTAGATTTGGGGGTTCCTCCAGCCTGATTGGAAATAGGGAAATTGTAGAGATGCCAATGCTTCTTTGAAAAGAAAAAATCAGGAAACAGTAACTTGGAAACAGTTTTCTTGAGTCATGATACTTGAGAGAGGAATGTTTCAAGAAACAAACAACTTGGAGATCTGTAAAGGCTCTCTAGCAACAGAAAGCACGACAATTTCATTGATTAAATTAATATTTGAAAAACTGGAAAATTCACCTTCCTAAAAAAACCATTAAAACTGAGAGAATTCAGAAGAAATTAGATTTGGAGAGAATGCCTAAATGAAGAATGGGAATTTATATCAAGGATGTGATGTATAAGTGCTTGAATGTAGAACAGAGGAAAGGACAGTTTAGGAAATTTCTGTGGGTTAAAATGATGGACATACCAATTAAGTTAGCCTTTAAGAAATTTCATGAACAGTATTGACCTGAAGTCAAAGGTTTCATAGAATGTTAGTCAGAAAAGGAATTTGCTTATTCAGGGACCAACAATATATAAATGTGAGCTATCATTATTGGATAAAAAAGTTTTGTGTATCATGGTACACTCTTACATCTCTCCTATCATGATTATGAATGTGATGAGTCCAGTAAAATCAACAAGCATTTATTAAGTGCCTGCTAAGACTATAAAGAAAAGTAGAAACAATCCCTGTTTTCAAGAAGCTTACAGTGTGGGAAGTGAATGTAAATTGTTAGCACTACTGTCTATCTACCCAGGTTACTTATACCTTCGGAATCTAATACTTAATGTGCAACAAGAAAGTGGTATTTACACACATATATTGTATCTGGGTTATATTGTAACATATGTAAAATGTATGGGATTGTCTGTCATGGGGGAGGAGGGAGTGGAAGGAGGCAGGGATGATTTGGAAAAATGAATACAAGGGATAATATTTTTAAAATTACTCATGCATATATACTGTGGGAAAAAAATTCTAAATAAAATTAAAAAAAAAGAAGTTTACAGTGTAATAAGGTAGACAACATATAAACAGTAATGCACAAGTAAGATAAATTCTGATTTAATTAGAGATCATCAACAAAGGGATGACACCAGCATTAAAGGTGATCAAGAAAGTCTTTCTGTAGAGACGTTATTTTAGCTGGAACTTGGAAGGAAAGATAGGAAATAGGAATCAGGAGCAGAGGGACTGTGACTCTGGGTACATGAGACACACAAAGAGAATAGGGAACACCCTTGATTACCAAAGGAAGCCAAGGGAGGGCTTAGGACAAAGCAAATCAGAGGAAGATGGTGCTGGGCAGCTAGTTGCAAGGGGAGGGTTTTGCCCTCTACCTGTCTTGGAGAATAGAGTTTATACTAGTGTTGTTGGTATTGAATGGGTTCAGTTATGTCCAACTCTTTGTGAGGCTTCCTGATTCCAAGCTCAAGGTTCTACCTGCCATTGTATGCTGGTATACTTTTCCTTTTTGGGTCTCTTGAACCCAAGTGAGCAGACACCTGGAGCTGTTAAACTGAATTGGAAATCTAAGTGGTTTTGAATACAATAAACACTCAACTCAACAAGTATTAACTGCCTTTTAAGGTTTTATGTTGAATCCTGAGGATACAAGATGAAGACTTCTTTCTTCAAAGAGTTTACATTCTTCTGGGGCAGTGGTGGTATATAATATCTACATAGTTAAATCGATACAAGGTAACTGAGAGTTAACTCTGAAGGAGGTAGAACATGTTGAAGGATGCAAAGATTCCAAAGATGTAGGTAAGAAGGGAGTACAATACAAGGAAAGAAGACAAAACAACCTGCATAAAGAGATGGGAGTGAGAAGGAAATATGTTATAGGCAAAAGGTAGAGACAACCTGTGTAGAGCTATGGAAGTGGGAATTTGAATGACTGGTACAAGAAGCAATACTAATCCAATTTGGCTGGAATGTAGAACACGTAAAAAGAGTATAATATGAAACAAGATCAAAAAGAGAGGTTAGAGTTAGGCTATGAAGCACTTTAAAGGACAGGATGAGGAATTTTTGCTTTAGAGAGAAGAGATGTGAGGTGAAGAGATTAATTAGGAGGCCACTGAAATAATATAGGAAGAGGGTTTGAGGGCTGTACTAGAGTGGTGTCTGTTGTGGAGATAGAATCAACAAAATTTGGCATCTAATTGGATGAGAGGCAGAAATCAGTAGGGAAAAATGAAAGAAACATGCATGACACCAAGTTTGCAAAGTTTAGAAGGATTGCCCTTGACAGAGACAGGGAAGTTAGGAGGGGGGTGGATTTAGGGAGGATGGCAATAATTTCAGTAATGGATATATTGCACTCACAGTGTCTATGAGACATCCAAAGAAAGGATGTCTAGCAGATAATTGATGATATAAGATCAGAATTCTTGAAATTATGTGAGAGTCAACCACATGGAGAGGATAGCATGCTGGACTTAGAGTTAGTGGTACCTACATTTGAATCTTATCTCTGATACTAGCTATAAAACTCTGGCCAAATCACTGCCGGAGCCTCAATTTACTCATCTGAAAAATGAAGGTGATAATTGGTATGATTTCTTTTTCAGGTGTGTTCAATAACAGAAGCTAAAATAAGTAGTGCTTCCATATGTGACAGTCATTCAGGGGTGGAGAGACTTTCAAACCCCATCCCGTAGAGGATCCAGAGCCAGAGCCCAGGCTTTCTCAATTTAGAGATCACTTTAAAATTTACCAGACCACATTAACATTCTACACGTGCTATCTCATTGATGCTTACAGCATTCCTGTACTATTATCATCTCCATTTTACAGATTAGGTAACTAAGACTGAGAGAGAATGGTCTTTCTGACTCCAAGTTGGTGTTCTAGCCAGTGCATCCAGCCCTGGAGAGAGATACTCACCTGTATCTGAATTTCAATTCTCTGTTTTTGGAATGTTCATTTATTGGAAATAGTTTCCTACTGAAGCCCTGGGTTTGAGCCCACTGAGAGGGAGGCCATGGAGGGTCTTAAAGTTGGCCAGAAGGAAGGTCCCTATAGACACAATACTTTGAAGCACCATCTCTGAATTACGTCATTTATTGCACAAATAAACAAACATTTCATCTGCATTTCCCTGTGCTCTCTTGCTGATGTGCAATTCAATTCCCTAGGCTCTATTTGGGCTAGGCAATTATTCAACATGTCCTTCAAGAGGACATCTTCCCCTCCCTTTCCTGGAGCGGGTAGGGAGAAGACATGTGCCAAGAACTGGTCTGGCAAAAATAACTAGCCAGGAAACAGCACAGGGTAAGGCTTATGCCCCTTTCAAGTACTAGGGTCTTTGTTTTTTTCCAGTGTGAAAGAGGCACCATTTAGAGATTCTTTATACTCTGAGAAGTTGACTATAACTATTTTGAATATTGTAGTAGGTTGTGAGCCTCTGCAATTTTTTACTTTTGAGATTAGATAGCTAGGGAAAAGTTAGTAAAAATCATATAGTAATTTTATGAGAAATCATCTCCTAATAAACATAAGAATAAACAAAACATTTCTTCTTTCTCCACTATTATTTGACATAGTTCTAAAAATGATGGCAATAACTAAGACAAGAAAAAGAAATTAAAAGAGTAAAGATAGGCAAACAGGATTATTATCCTCCCTTCGTCAAGATCATCATGGTTTACCTGGAAAACCATAAGGTGTTGTGCCACAGTTCCCTTTTATTGTCCTGACTCAGTTTCCCTAAATTGTTCTGTATCATTGAGAATTCACATTGGTGCTAGGTAGTCTCATTCAGCCCTGGGACCAAACTATGGATCTATTTGGTCCCAGTAAATCTCTCCCTTTCAAATAAAATATTATAACTCTCTAATCTCTATCTTGCTTCAGTTTCTCTGATATTACAAGGAGACCAGTGAAAAACAAAAACAAAAACAAAACCGGTGAGACAATTAAAAGCTAAAGGGCAATTAAAAAAAAAAATTTCTAAATGGGAATAATGGAAGGAGAAGATACTATTCAACATAATTACAAAATGCACAAAATAACTTGGAATCAATCTATCAAAGCACACTTAATATCTGTACGAATATAATTTTAAAATGTTCCTCAAAGAAAGAGTAAGTTGAATAATTGAGAGATATTTAGTGTCTTGGCTATGATAATGCCACCTAAATGATGAATGCTACCTAAATTATTTTACAGATTTAGTTCTATACCCATTAAATTATCAAGGAAATACTTTATATAATTATATGTAGAATAATATAATTATATAATTGGACAAAAATAGTAACAAAAATAGAAAAGCATTTGGATAAAAATAATAACAAAAATATATAATTAGACAAAAGGTCTAATGTAACTCCTTCTGGTAATATAATCATTAAGCACTGCACGGAGGTTCATGGAATTTTGAGGTCAGGATACTTTAGGACATGAAAAATGAAGGTCTTCCATACCCTACCCCAAGCACTTCAGAACAAATATAGTTATTCTCTGATTGATGATTATTGGCCCTGAAATTCATACTATTTATTTGGCAAGGAAAATCTTTGAAATGGTTACTGAGCCAGAAATCCATGGATATATTAAAGAAGTGGCCTCTTTTATATAAACCTTGAAGCATCAGAATGACTGTCCAAGCTGCCCATGTGTTCGTGACCTCAGTAATACTGGCCACCTGATTATTCCACAAACATGTCATCTCTTGACTCCTGGCATTTTCACTGGCTGCCCACCATTCCAGGAATGCACTCTCCACCTCCTCTCCCACTACTGACCTCTCTGACTTCTCTTAACTAAAAGCTCATCTTCTATAGGAAGTCTTTTCCAACCTACCTTAATTCTAATGCCTTCCCTTTGTTAATTGTCTCTTATTTATCATTTATATAGCTTGCTTTATTTATATTTGTTTGCTTGCTTTCTCCCATATTAGATTTTGAGTTCCTTGAGGGCAGGTATTGTATTTTGCCTTTTTTTTGTTCCTTAAGCATTTGACTGGGTTGTACGAGGTATTCAAGAAGGACTAGCATCTCTGATGTAAAAGCCTGAATTCTTTTTAGGTCTGCACATTTATCTTTGGTATCCTCCTGGGCAATCAACACTCACCTGTGTTCTTCCTGGTGGGCACTGTCTATGGTACTAACTTTTCCTCCTTTTACATAGTTTTCCCTGTGGCTCCCAGAAGCTATTCTAGCACACCCATCAGCCACACTTTGGTGAACAGTCTTCGAAGATGGGTTGAATCAAGTTGAGAGTAATTGATGTGCCTCCAACCCATTGGTGATTAGCAGGCTGTCTACCTCCAAGCATGTGAAGATTTCCCTTGGTGGAAGGGGATATCGAAGACAATTTATTCCAATGGCCATGAAGGTGGCTGAAGCAGGCTCTGTGGAAGTCTTAGAGCTTGGTCAGACATTGAAGATGCCAAGGGCATCTTCTATATTCCAGGCCATCACCAAGTCATCTTTATTTTTGTCTTTCCGCTGGACTTGCATGACTGAAAGAGAAAGAAGCTGATGATTTTGTGTAACTCTCCCTCACATAAATCCAATTCCATCCCCCGTGAGTCAAGACATCATTATCAATGTCTTTGGTCCTCTTCAAAAACAAAAGACAAACAATAACAACAAACACTTAGCAAAGGACCCACCACATACCAGGCATTTAATAAATGTTTATTGACTAACTCATAGGCAAGTTTGGATCTGGAATGCAACCTCCTCTCTTTGGTTTCTTTTTTCCTTTGGGATAGGGCTTCATAAGATATTTTAAAAAGCAGCCAGCATCCTTCTTCTCCCAGGCACCCAGGCTGGGCAGTGGCTACTAACCAACTGCTGCATAAATAATAATAAAGGAAAACTATGCAAAAGGAGGAAAAGTCAATACCATAGAGAGTGCCCAACAGGGAGAATCTACCTGGTATTTATCTGGGCTGTACTCAGTGAGGTAAGATGTAAAATAGATAATTAGTAGCCCCCACAAAGAAGTTGCAAACTTCTCAATGAGCTTTGAATATCAGTGATTTTTAAAAATTGCTTAGTATTCCCTTTTCTGGGCAGGAATACAATTACCTGCTCTATATCTGATCATGTCTATATTCTGGATGTCTTTTTCTTCTTCCCTTACCATCCTCATCCATCTTGATAGGGAGGATCCTTAGACTTAAATTGTTCTTCAGTAATATGAAAGAGGAGAACAAATGTAACACTGGGGGACCTTCATTCTTCTATTAAGAAGACAGTGCAAACTCTGGGGGCAGGTAAAGGACAGGGAATGACAAAGTCCCTTTGACATCAGCTTGGTTATGGCACCAGTTTCGGTTTTCTGCCATACTAAAATCTCAAGGAAAATAATTTTGTAAAAATGGGAATGAGGAGGAATAGCATTTCTAGATCTCAGATTAAATTATAAAACAATAATCAATCAAAATTCTTTGGAACTAAATTACTGGATAGTACAGTAGATAAAGTACTGGACCTGCAGTCAGGAAGTTTTAAGTATAAATCTCACTTCAGACATTTAGTTAACTGCACAATCATGAACACTTCATGTATTCTCTGTTTGCCTCAGTTTCCTCAACTGTAAAATGGGGATAATAATAGCATCGACTGCAGAGAGTTGTTGTTAGAATCAAATAAGAATATAATTGACACATAAAAAACATTATATAAATAAATGTTAGTTATTATTTGTGAAGTGCTTGGCATAGTGCCTGACTCATAGTACTACATAAATGCAAGCTAATATTATTATTAATTAGTAAAGAAATAGAAATATCAATTAATGAAACAGACGAAATATAATAGGAACAGCACTGTTTAATGCAGATTGAGTTGGTTCTACTTTAAAAGAGCAGGAGGCTCCCCTTGGAAGTTACTCAGCTCTAGGGAGCTGAGCCTTGAATTATTGTTTTGGATTTTTAAACCTTTAAGTCATAAAAGGTTCTGCTTATGGGGAATTGTACTTAAGAGGTTTTAGCAGATCTCTTCCTGCACTATGAGGACACAAGTGTTGATAATTACTGGGTTGAATGTGGAGGCATATGGAAGTAGTGTTTTATTTCAATTATTTTTAACCTAAATTGTATTTTTGTTATTAAGAAAGCCATTTTAATTGTATTTTGTGGCCCACAGGTTTCTCATTGTCTTCTAATCCTAAACTTAAATCACTGACCTAAACTGACCCAGAATACTACACAAGAAAGAATCAGAAAGAATTGAACTCATAATACATTATTTAATAAGCCTGGAAAAGATAATTACTTAAGACAGAACTCTGATGGAATTTCTGGAAAAACTAAAAGGTAATCTGACAGAAATTAGACCCCATCTTATACCACTACTAAACATATATCCAAGGAAATCAATGAAGAAAAAAAAAGGACCCATTCAATGCCAAAATATTCATAGTAGTATTTTTTGTTGTAGCAAAGAACAATTAATAAAGTAGATGCTCATACACTAGGGCATGCAAATCAGCCATGTTTTATTGTTGTTGTTGTCATTTGTCTTTAGCAATGACAAGTTATGGTAGATCAGGATAATGGAAGACTACTAGATTATAAGTAGCAAAAAATATGAAAGAGATAAACAAGGACAGATTTATAAGAATTGGTACATGGTAAAATAAGCAGAACTAGGAAAATGACTTACACAATGATTTCAGTAATATAAAGGGAAAGACCAATAAAACCAAAATAATTGAAACTAAAGACAATGGGTTCTCAACCTCCTTAGTGAGAGGTCTTCAAGAACAGGCTGAATTTCTGCTTGTTCATACTGTTAGAGTGGATATTCCTTTCACGAATGAGTTGAACTAGATGGCCATTGAAGTATCTGACAACTTTCAAATTTTGTAATTGCACAGTTTTTAAAGTGCTGTGAAATTGTATCTATCAATCAACAAGCATTTGCTAAATTCCTATTATATTCCAGGGACTGTGTTAGATGTTATAGAACCAAATATAAAGAAGGAAATAATCCCCATTCTTGAGAAAGTTACATGAAAATAACAAGGTTGAGCCTAAAGAAGAATTATAAGAAGATACTTCATCCTATTTTTTTTTTCCCCCATAGGTGGGGGACTATGGCTGTGGAATCCCTGAAGTTATCTGATTTTTTAAAAATATGTAGATTAGTTTTATTGACTTTCCCTCCCTCCCCAACTTCTTTTATCCCTTTATTTCTGGTTTCAAGGGATTATTCTGTGGACTAGGAGTAGGGATCCATTGGTTAGATGATCCATTAGTAGGTGAGATAAAGACAAAAGATTTAAATTTTAATTTTAAATTAAAGGTTTTTAGATTTCTTAATTAAATTATTTTTGTGACATTTTTAGTTCTGAACCATCTTTCTCCCTTCCCATGAAAGAAGGCCACCACATTTGAAACAGATATATGTAATATTCTCTTTAAAATGTAATGTTCTCTGTTGAGGTTTCTTGGGGTCTCTGGGAGCAGCCTTCGTTTCAGTTCAGTAATTGCCACAAGTGCAGCCAGTGGTTAAAGTCCAAATCCTTTGTCTCCTTCAAAGTCCTATCTCCTTCACTTGGGGCTCGGCTAGTTTTTTGGAGGCCTTCAGGATCTTGGTTTCAGTGAAGAAGCGCAGGAGGAGAGCCTGCCACCACTTCTCTATCTTCCCTAGTTCTGATTCTGGTTGAGTTTGTGCGAGCTTATATGCTCTCTTATCAAAGGTCTTATAGAACTATAGTAAGTATTAAGTATATGCACTGAACTAGAGAACTGTTAAGCACCATGCTAAATTAGATAACTATTGTCTATCAATTCCACTGACTTAGTACGTTGTAAGAATCCTGTTTCAAGTTCAGAGTTCTGATCCATAACAGATATATGTATGTATGTGTACATATGTAAAATCATACTATATATACATCTTTTTACTAGTTCTTTCCCAGAAATAGTACTTGATCTGGATATTTAAGTTAATAATAACTTATTTATTTGTAGTTATTCCTCTAATAATATTGCTGTTACTATATACAATGTTCTCTTGGATCTGCTCATTTCGCTTTTCATTATTTCTTTCTTTCTTTTTTTTTTTTCCTGAGGCTAGGGTTAAGTGACTTGCCCAGGGTCACACAGCTAGGAAGTGTTAAGTGTCTGAGATCAGATTTGAACTCCCGTCCTCCTGAATTCAAGGCTTGTGCTCTATCCACTGCACCACCTAGCTGCCCCCCCACTTTTCACTATTTCTTGCAAGTCTTTCTATGTTTTTCTAAAATCAAGCTACTTCTCATTTGTTACAGCACAGTAGTATCCCATCACAATCATCTTCCACAACTTGTTCAGCCATTCCCCAATCAATGGGCATCCTCTCAATTTTCAGTTATTTTGTCACCACAAGGAAAGTTATCATAAATATTTTATAATATGTAGGTTCTTTTCCTAGTTCCTGAATCACTTCAAGAAATAAAGCTAATAGTGGTATTGCTGGGTCAAAAGGTATACACAGTTTTATAACTCTTTGGGCATAATTCCAGATTGTTCTCCAAAATAGAAAGATCAATGCACTATTCTAGCAACAATATATTAGTGTCCCACAAAACTTAATTTCCAATAAGAAGATATTTCATATCATAACATATATATAGAAGTATATATATGTATAAATTCATAATAACATAGAGCTATTTGATGATGAGAGTAATACAAGCTGAAATTATTTTTAAAATATACTACTTCTCTCTTCTTTGCAGACATGAGGAACTAAGAGCATAGAATATGGCCTATATTGTTAAACATAGTTGAGTCTTGCTTAGTATTACTGAACTTTTTTTTTTTTTTTTTTTTTTTTTTTTTTTTTAGTTATAGGGAATGGCTCACTGGAAGGGAAGGGGAAGAATATATTCAGAAATGAAGAGCATCATCTGTGTTGCTAATAACTATTTAACAATTAGCTCTCCAAGGTGGGAAATGTACTCATTACACACATTTTAAAGTTTAATCTTTATTAACATTTTCTGTCACTTTCTTTTGTTGATTTCGAGAAATCAACAAAATAATAGACTAAGCCCTGATTTGAAATGTTTTCCTGTTTTATATAAAGGTTCACATGAAAAATTTGCCAATTGATTCTCAAGAGCCAGTAGGAGCTAGTTTCAAAACACCCATGTTGGATACAAAAACAAACAAACAAACAAAAAATATCTAAAGAATAAAATGTATTATTGTAGATGTTACTACCCCAGGAAGAAGGATCAGACATCTGATTCATTTTTTCAAAAGAGAAAACAAGGAAGTTATCAAGGAGAACTAAGCCAAGAAATCAAAGCTTTTGTTGTATGCGAATATGATGGAATATGATTACATGGAAAGAAATGATGAGGCAATTTCAGAGAATCCTCCATACTAGATTGAAGTGAACAGCTCTAGAATAATTTATACCAGAGATAGCAACTTTGAAAGATTTAAGAACTATGATCAAAGCACTGACGAACATTGTCTCCTATTGAGCTATGATTACCCACCTCCCTACAGAGAAGACAAGGTGCAAGGACATACATTTTGGGCAGGGTCACTATGGAGATTTTTTTTTTTTACTTAACTATGATTATCTGTTACAAGAGGGTTTTTCTCTTTGTCTCTCTTTAATGGAAAAAAGGGATCACAAGGGAGGAAAGGAGATAATGAGTAGTAGTGGTGCCAGGAAAAAAAAAAAAGAGAGAGAGAGGATCATTGTAAATTTGGAAAATACAAAAAAAGGAAAAGAATGAAATTCAGAAGGATGTATAGACAACCAGGAAATTTTTTAAAATAGTGCACTAAATTTACGGTATTTTTTTTGCAAGGCAGTGGGGTTAAGTGACTCACCCAGGATCACACATCTAAGAAGTGTTAAATACCTGAGGCCAGATTTGAATACAGGCTTTCCTCACTCCAGGACCAGTGTTCTTCCTCTTATGCTATCTAGCTTCCCCTGTGATATGCTTTTTAAAAAGGAAAACAAAGGATATGAAATGGAGACCACATTTTCATATAGAGCTCTTTTTATGTTGTGTTATAAGAGAGTATATAAAAATACTCTTTTTTTTTTAGGTGTCTAAGTTCAGAATAAATTTTTTTTTCATTACAAATTTGAAAGGATTTCCAGAAACCAAAAGCTGAGTTACCTCTTTGCCTTGTTTTTTTTTTTTAATTTATTTCCCCCAATTACATATAAAAACAATTTTAATACCCTTTAAAATTGAGTTTCAAATTCTCTCCCTTTCTGCCTCCTCCCTGAGACAGTAAGCAATTTGCTATAGATTATACACGGTCCATATTTTTTTCTAAGATTGAATCTACTTTATCCTAGACTCTGTATGAAGTTGTGTTCAAGAGAGTATGTCAAAGACATTGAAAGAAGGATGTTTTGTACTTATTTTTCAATTTGTATCATCTCAGGAAATACTCTTTCTAAAAGCTTTAAAAAAGAAAAAGGAAAAACTATGGGCTAAGAGAAGCCCAAGCCCAAGAGGTATACCAGCCAAAAAGGGGGCAATCTCACTCTCTTTGGAGACACAGACCCAGGTAGGAGACATCTCTAAGCAGCATAAAACAAAGATTACTATACTTTCAGAAGAGAAGAGTAGCAAATCCAGGGGCCCTAGCATTTTCAGTGCTTTGCTTTGGGTTAAGCTACACAAATCAATAAATTAAAAAAATTGACAAAATTTGAGTTTGTATACTATGTCAGTATTAAATTTTTTGTGCTTTTTTTCTGTTTTTTTCAAAAACTTATAAAAAAATGAACCAAGTTTTTAGTTTAAAAGATGGTATGACTATTTCAAAGTCCGATTCTTTTTGTACAGCAAAACAACTGTTTAGACATGTATACATATATTGTATTTAATTTATACTCTAACATATTTAACATTTATTGGTCAACCTGCCATCTGGGGGAGGAGGAAGGAGGGGAAAAATTAGAACAAAAGGTTTGGCTTTGTCGATGTTGTAAAATTTCCCATGCATATATTTGGTAAATAAAAACTATTAAAATATTTTTAAAAGATGGTATGCATCTAGTTTTTATGAATAAGCTATAAATAATATAGCTTTTCCTATACCACCTATCTAGCAGAGTAGTAGATAGGTTGAGGTCTTCATAAGGAGAGAAAGGAAATCTGGGCTCTTAAGTACAAGAGAGATGAATTGCCTTGGCCATATGACTTCCCCATGTATGTGCATCTTTACTAGTATACTCTATTTGTATCATTCTTCCCACTGATGTTATATGTATATGCATGATAGTGAACCAGAGGTTTATGGGGAAAATGTTCATAACTTTTTTTACTGTTCCATCAAGAGAAGCAGAGACAGAGACAGAAACAGAGACAGAGATATTAAAGGAAAGCGAGAATGAAAGAGAAATAAAAAGCATGAGAGAGTAAAAATTGAAAGAGGGAAAATAAGAGAGAGAGAAAGAGAGAGGGAAACTACAAAGCTGAGAAGAAAAAAATTTGCAAAATAAGATCCATGATGATACTTTCCTAATCAAATTAAAAAGAAGTCAACAGGCCCAAGTTTGGGGTTAGATGACTACTGAAAATCCTTCCAAATAACTAATTGTATGGTTCTGTGAAATATCCTAAAGTCACTCAGTTAATTCAAAGTCAGTCAAGAGTGGAACTCCCATTTTCAAATCCCTTTTTTTATCCTACTCCTCAGGGACACTTGAAGAATCCCAACAATTCTAATTCATTTCACATGTCTCTTACTCCAGTATTTATTCACCATTTTCTCTTCTTCCACTACAATATTTCTTAGACCTGGCCCCTTCCTCTTTCTTTATATAGGAAGAGTATGACACATTAAAGAAAGTGTTGAACTTGAAATTAAGAAAGCTTAGCATAGGATCTTGCCTTTCACACTTAGCTTTGTGATCATGGGAAGGGCATTTAACCTGAATATCAGTTTCATGATTTATAAAATGGAGAAATTAAGCTTGGAATACCTATCTCACAAAGTTGTTGTAAGGTACGAGTGAAATAATGGATATAAAGCATGCTATGTACTTTAAAGAGTTACATAAATATCAGTTATTATAACCACAGTTTTGGACCAGGGCCTAGCCACATCAAGCTTCAGCTAATACAATAGCTTTCTAGCTGGTTTCTCTTCCTCTAACCTATCATAACATAGCTTTAAGAATCATCTTCCTCAAGTGTTGTTCCTCCTTTTCAGAAGCCTACGAGAGCTGAATTTCCACTTGAGTTAAGAAAAGGCTTTCTAACTAAAATTTTGAAATCTCTCCAATGGTTGTCTTTACCAACACTCTATCACCAACTCTCTCTCATTCCTTCCATAATGGCTTAGATCAGTGGTTCTCAAAGTATGGTCTAAGAATACCTGGAGGTCCCTGAGCCCCTTTTAAGGAATCTACAAAGTTGAAACTATTTTCAGTATAATACTAAAATGTTTACATTTATAATGTGGAAAAATTGATAGATATAGGCCATATAAGCAAAAGCTCTTGAGGGTCTCCAGAAATTTTTAAGAATTGTAAAGGGGTCCTGAGGCCAAAAAGTTTGAGAATTGTTCTTTTAAATCTTTCCTACCAAGAAAAGTTAATTGGTGTTCTTCCTTGTCTTTCTAAATAGTTTTACATTTCTATTTCCAAGATTTTCATAATAATAATCTTCCAGATCTGAAAGCTTTTTATTCAACCACATCCCTTTCACTCTTAAAAATACTGTTCCCCAACTTATCTCCCACCCAGTTTCCAAATGGTTGTATTCACACAAACTCTGATAGCCATCCTCTAAGCAGAAGTGAAACCAATCTGAGTATCAGTGATTGGCTATGGGTATAATTTCATCTTTGCTTTTATGCTTTTACATTTTCCCCTTTGTTTTCCCTATATCTCCCATTAGATTAGGGATTATGCCCCTTGTGTCTCATTCCTGGGTGTCAGTTCCTTCATCTGTAAAATGAGGGTGTTTGTTGAGGTAGTCAATTAAGTCTCTTCCAATCATCAGATCACAGATGACATAAGAAGATTTTTATCAATTGATACAGAAAGAAAAAAGTGGGACCAGGAGTTGGCATACAAGATAGCTAAAATAACATAAATGTAAAGGACACTTTGAAAAAACCCCACAACTTAGCAGTTATAAGAATCCGTCTTGGTCCCAGAGGATAAGCAATGAAATAATCTATTCTCTGATCAAGGATAAGTGGACCATAAGTAAACGGTTCATATACATTTTTGTGTCTTTTTTCTCAATATTATTTTATTGTTTCAATTACATGCAAAGATAATTTTTAATATTCATTTTTGCAAGATTTTAAGTTTCAATTTATTTCTCCCTCCTTTCCTTACTTCCCACCCCCCTCAAGACAGCAGGCAATCTGATATAGGTTATATATGTACAATCATCCTAAGTGTATGTCCATATTTGTCATCTTGTGAAAGAAAAATTAGAACAAAAGGGAAAAATCACAAAAAGAAAAAGCAAATAAAATAAGTTGAAAATAGTGTTTTTTGAAACTCATTTGGTCCTCCATAGTTCTCTTTCTGGGTGCACGTGGCATTTTCCATCCAAAGTTTATTGGAATTGTCTCAAATCACTGTATTTCTGAAAAGAATTAAGTCTATCACAGTTAATCATTACCTAATTTTGTTATTACTGTACACAGTGTTCTCCTGGCTCTGCTCACTTCACTCAGCATCAAGTCATGTAAATCTTTCTAGGCTTTTCTGAAATCAGTCTGTTCATTTTTTTGTAGATCAATAATATTCCATTACAATCATATACCATAACTTATTCAGCTATTCCCCAATTTGTGGGTATACATTCAATTTCTAATTCCTTGCCATTATAAAAAAAAAAAAACTGCTACAAACATTACACACCATCTTTGTTATGGAGTCAGTTGGTTTTGCTTAATTCTTTTTCAATGTTGTAAGGGATAGTTTGCTATGGAGGGCAACAGGCATATACCAGAAAATGACTGTGATACAAAAGGGAAAAGCATCAATAAAATTTAACATTTTTAAATAAACAGAGTGATTATATTAAATGACATCTAAGTCACCTGCGTCCATTCTTTCAATATTGGATTAGCCAATACACATGAAATGGTTTCTTTCACATTTACTCCTTTTTCCTTAGCCAATATCTGCCAGAATTTATATGCACTTCTTCATCCATGCACCCTACCTCCACCCTTAGGAAATCCTACTTCATGATCACATCTCTAGGGTTACAACAATCTGGTAGAGATAGATCTACTTTGGCCTTTTGCTACTTGGCTAGATGGGGCATGATAAGTGAAATTCTTATTTCCTACAGAAGAAGCCTGTTCCTTTTGAAGCAATTCCAGGTTCTGCCAGTTTGGGGAGCCTGAAACCAGGAATCAAATCTGTCTGAATTCTGTGAATGATGGTGTCTAAGGAAAACAGACTTTACTGAGCACTCTGCAGGATCCCAGCCAACAGAGAAATATCTTAGTCCATGCACCTCAGATGATTATGATAAAAGTGGCTATGAAATAAATTCTAAAGGATTTACTTCCTTGTGTTCAATGGGAAAAGATGGCCAACTCAAGAAGTGTACATACAATTCAATAATAAAAGAACAAGATTACAAAAGAGCTACAAGACTAAAATTTTGAATCCCCTCAAAAGTGATTAATCTGGAAGACTGGAACAGAATGCCCATGATTAAATATGACATATTAAAATAAATAAAGGAACAAATCACGAGTATGTCTTCATTCAGGCAGACGTGCATTCTAAACTAAAGCATGTGAACTACCTAAATTTCAGAAATGACATATCAACTACATAAGTTCAGAAAAAAAAATTCTTTTATTGGTTTTTGCTAAAAATAAGAAATGAGGGAGAGGGGTATAATTATTGGACTTATAAATAACATCAAGACACATAAAGCTATAGTTTGCAAAGATGCTTGAAAGATGGCCCCATTCTCACATACTATATCTTTTCTCTTGTGCATGGACTTCCGTTCTCACCTTTGTCTCAGTATCTCTGGCTTTTGTCAAAACTCAGCTCAAGAGACCTTGATTCTATGTGTTTGTTAACATTAGGTTTTTCCTAGCTTTCTAAAGAATGGGTTAAAGTGGAAGGGAGAGAATGAAGATCTGAAAGAAAAAAAAAATTTGAATTTAAGAAAATAATTAGGAGAGGGAAGGAAAAAAAAAAAAGAAGAAAACAATAATGTATGCTCCTTGAGAACAAGGACTGCAATTTGTTTGTTTTACTTAGCTTTGGTTTTGCCTGACATATAACAATTTATTAACAAATGAAGACTGACTGACTAAGGTACTGGTGTGACAAAGGTGTCCATTGTAGAGATAGGGCTAACGTGCATACGGGGATGGAACTTTATAGTAAAAAATAGTGAGTATATCTCAAAAAGTTAGCAAACTGTGCATACTCTTTGATCCAGCAGTGTTATTACTGGGCTTATGTCACAAAAATATATTAAAGAAGGGAAAGGGACCTGTATGTGAAAAATGTTTATGGCAGCTCTTTTTGTAGTGGTTAGTAACTGGAAAATGAAAAAATGCCCATCAATTGGAGAATGGCTGAGTAAATTGTGGCAAATGAATGTTACGGCATTTTATTATTCTGTAAGAAATGACCAGCAGGATTAATACAAAGAGATTTGGAGAGACTTACATGAACTGATGCTGAGTGAAATGAGCAGAACCAGGAGATCATTATATACTTCAACAACAATACTATATGAGGATTAATTCTGATGGACGTGGCCCTCTTCAACAATGAGAAGATCCAAATCAGTTGCAATTGATCAGTAATGAACAGAATCAGCTACACCCAGCGAAAAAACAGTGGGAAATGAGTGTGGACCACAACATAGCATTTATATACCCTTTCTGTTATTGTTTGCTTGCATTTTTGTTTTTCTTCCCAGGTTATTTTTACCTTCTTTCTAAATCCAATTTTTCTTGTTTAGCAAGATAACTGTATATATATATATATGTATGTATATATATATATATATTGTATTTAATATATACTTTAAAATATTTAACATGTATGGGACTATCTGCCATCTAGGGGAGGAGATGGAGGGAAGGAGAGGAGGACAAAAGTTGGAACAGAAGTTTTTGCAAGGGTTAATATTGAAATGATTACCAGTGCATATGTTTTGTCAATAAAAAGTTATAATAAAAAATAGTGAATGTATAATAAATCTGGTCAGATAGGTTAGGAACAGGATGTAAAAGGTTTCAAATACCAAACAGAGAGTTGTATTTGATCCCAAAGACAATAGGAAACTTCCAGAACAACTTGATCAATGAATGAAATTAAGAATGAAAAAGATAAACATGCTTTAGAAATATTACATTTAAAACATACAGCAATTTTTCTAAAGCCCAGACTTCATCTTGCCAATTAACTCCAGCAATTTCTCTAGTACCTCTAGCAATAAATATAAACTCGTCTGGTAATTAGAACCCTTTAAGACATGGCCCAACTTATTTTTCCAGTCTTATATCTCATCCCTTTACCTCTCATATTATATTTTCTATATAACTACATGTGTAAAGATTGTCTCCCTCTTAATATTTTCATATTGGATTACTTACTGTTTTACTTTTATATTTATATTCTTAAGGCATTATATAATGCCTGGCATACATTACATACTTGAGTGCTTGTTGATTGAGTACCTATATTTTTCCTATCAGACATCTCATAATCCTCTCTATCACTTCTCATGTCTTATCTCCATCCCTCTTCAGGATATGGATGGTTAAGTGTATCCCGCTAGTTATTAAGCATCTACATTCTGAAGAGAGTTAAGAATCTATTGTACATATAAACAAATTAGAAGAACAAAGAGATAGGCTGCCTCCCAGATCTGTGGAGAAGGAAAGAATTTGTGACTAAAAAAGAATTAAAGTACATTATGGAATGAAAAAGGACAATTTGATTATATTAAGTTAAAAAGTTTTTGTACAAAGAAAACCAATGCAGACAAGATTAGAAGGGAAGCAAAAAACTTTTTTTATATCCAAGGGTTCTGATAAAGGCCCTATTTCTAAAATACATAGAGAATTGACTCAAATATATAAGAATACAAGTCATTCTCCAGTTGACAAATGGTCAAAGAATATGAACAGACAATTTTCAGACAAAGAAATTAAAACCATTTCTAGACACATGAAAAAAATGCTCTAACTCACTATCCATTGGAGAAATGCAAATTAAGACAATTCTTAGATTTGGCTTTCAGATTGGCTAAGATGACAAGAAAGGTAATGATAAATGTTGGAGGGGATATGGGAAAACTGGGATACTAGTACATTGTCAATAGAGTTGTAAATTGATCCAAACATTCTGGAAAGCAATATGGAACTATGCCAAAGGGTTACTTTGATCCAGCAGTGGGTCTATTGGGCCAAATCTTTTCAGGTGATTCTATGTTAGAACATAGGCTATGTTAGCCCTAGGTTTCCTGATTTAACCCCAGTGGAAAGGTTAATCTGCCCCAGAGAAGTCAATCTAGGCTAAAGACAGAAGGGGCTGATGTCTTGCTGATCTACAACCATTACAATGCTACCTGAAATCTCAGATTATCTCAGGAGCATCCCGAATCTCCTTTACTAGAATCTGAATAATACTTCAAAAAGGAGACCAGAAATCTCAGGTGGTATTAGACTGGTTCAGACATCTCTAGGAAGGGGCTTAGATGAAACTGGTCTAAAGTATAAGAGTTTAAAATATTGGTTCAATTCAGCAAATATTTATTAAGTGGTTAGTATGTGCAAAGCACTGTGATAGTCACTGGGGAGCAAAGAAGAAATGTCACAGTCTCTACCTTTATACTTCTTATAATCTGAGAAGGGAGAAACAAGAGAAAGATGTGTGTGTATAAATAATTATATAGTAACAGAAAATGTGTTCAGTTGAAAAGAGTTATCAAAACAAAATGCCATGAGGAACAACACGGAGACACGGAGACATTATTTTAACCTGCAGTATTTGTGGTGGATATATCATTGGTTCTGAAACAGGTGACCAGGGCTCAAATTTTATTTCTATCACACCCCTGTTTTCACTTGGACAAATGCCTTCATGTTTTCAGGCCTCAGTTTCTCATCTGGAAAATGAAGTAGTTGGACTATATAGCCAATGAGTGAGGATAAGATGATGAGAAGATGTGAAAGATATGACACTTTGGTTAGACCTTAAAGAATGGGAAGAATTTCCAGAGTGAAAATGAGACAAGAGGGAGTCTGTTCCAATTATGGAAATAAGAGAAGGCAGGTGAGTATAGATTATGTGAAGAGGGCTTAATAAAATTCAGTTTACTGAGTGAGCTTCCAGACTCTCTTAGACACAACCAAAAAAATAAAAGTAGATTATGTGAAGGGAGAGAAAATATAAACTTCTGTTTCTCTAGTGTCTTTCTCTGCTCTCTTAAATGCTACCTTCCATTTTGGATATCTATCCAGACTTTGGAAAATAAGAAACAGAAATCTTTCATCTAGCCAATAGTTTCAGTGCTACTGGGACCGAGAGATTAATCTGATCCACTCAGTTTACAAAAGAGAAAACATATCCATAGTTTTAGTGACTTGCCTGGGGACACATAGTTATAAAACAAGTAAAATCAAATAATCCTGAGATCACATAGTTAAGATGTCAATTTTCAGATGAAGACATTAAAGCCATATGTAGTTGTATGAAAACATTTTCTTAATTACTATTAATTAGAGAAATGCTAATTAAAAGAACTCTGAGAAACTGAGGCAAGATAGAGATTAAAGAGTTTTTAATATTTTATTTGAGAGGGAGAGATTGTGCTGAGAGCATGTTGCCCCCAGGGCTGATGTCTCAAAGCATCCAGCAACTAATGTAAGTTTACCATGAAATATATACATGTAGCTCCAAGGTCGGGTAGACAAAGGGGGATGAAATCCAAACTCTGGTGAATGGGGATCTCCAAGAAGGGGACCATCAATCTGGAACTCACAGGTTGGGAGTAGGATGATAAATTCTTACAAATTGGGAAGATTTAGAAGGTGTCCAACTAGAGCCAGTCTAGACAATGCCAATTAGGTATCTGAGGTAGGACATCTAGAATCTAATCTTTTGGAATGCCAGATCTCCACAGCCCTAATTATCTCAGTTCTAAAGAGCAGAAAAGGGGAGTTGCAAACAGGGGGAGTAAGGCAGAATGATTCAAGGAACTGAATCAGAACAATTGGAGAAACTGAAGCAGAACAATTTAGGGAAACTCAGGCAGGACCATTAGGGAAACTGAGGAAGGACAATAAAAGGGAACTGTGGCACAACACCATCTCACACCTCTCAGATTGACTAAAATGACAAGAAAAGATAATGATAAATGTGGGAGGAGATGTAGAAAAATGGGGACACTAATACATTTGTTGATTGAGTTGTGAACTGATCCAACCCATTCTGGAGAGCAATTTGGGCTGTACCCAAAGTGATATAAAACTCTGCATACCAAAGAAATCATAAAAGAGGGGAAAGGACCCATACATGCAAAAATATTTGTAGCTGCCCTTTTTGTGGTGGTAAAGGATTGGAAAATTAGTAGATACTGGTTAACTGGGGAATGGCTAAGTTATAGTACATGAAAATAATGGGAAATTATTATTATATAAAAAATGCTAAACAAACTCATTTTAGAAAGGCCTAAAATGATTTACATGAACTAATGCTGAGGGAAACAACCAGAATCAGGAAAACATTGTACACAATAGAAAGTTTGTGGAATGATTGGCTATGACAGACTTAGTTTTTCTCAGAGTCAGAGGAAACTCCAATAAACTTTGGAAGGAAAACACCATCTTCCTCCAGAGAGAGAAGTATGGAGACTGAATGTAAATCAACACATGCTATGTTCACTTTTTTCTCTTTCTCTTTTTTCTGTTTTTTTAAATTTTATTTTATTTTGCTCATGGTTTTTCCTTTTTATTCTGATTTTACTCTGATTCAAAAGGAAATATGTAAAAAAAAAAAAAAAAAAAAGAATGTACATTTATTACCAAGAAAAATGTTTTTTACATATAACTAAGGAAAATAAAATTTAAATAAATAACGAGTCACTGGGGTGGGATATGGTTATTTAATAAATCAACAAATATTTTTTAGATGCCTACTATGTTTCAGGTGATGGGTCTCTTTGACAGACATAGTATTTATATATAGATTCACAACTGGAAAGGACTTCAAAGATCATTAAAACACCAGCATTATATAAACAAGGAAATTGAGACACAAAAAGTTTTCATGACTTTTTTCAGTCACACAACTAACAAAGGACTGGGTAGGATTTGAACCTTAAGAGTCTTTCCTACATGATTCTTTGACAAGAGTACTTCATGCTTTTTCAGTAGAAAACATGCAATATAAACACAAAATGTGCTTGTCCTGTTATTTTTTTTGACAGAGGAAGAACTAACTCTTCTATTTCATCATTTTGTCCTGATGTAACTTTTTTTTTTCCTGTTTGTAGTCTCCCAAGTTTTAATGGTGACAGATTTCCATTTCAAAAGAAATCTTATTTAAACAATTGATTGTTTCTAAAATAAATCCAAACACTGAGACAAAGATCACAATGTGTTCAAAAAAGACACCACCAGTTTCTCAAGGAAATTGGTAGCAGGTCCAAGCTAAAACTCCTAGTCTTTCTGGGAGGGCAGCTTCAGAGAGCCTGGATAGGATCTGGGGTAAAGTTCAAGGAAGTACAGATTTTGTGCTGAACTTAAATATTGTTCCTCACATCCATTTCACCAATTTTGTGCTTTGGGAAGGAAGAGTGACAATGAAATTAAATGAGGGTCTCTGTCTCTGTTTCTATGTCTTTGCTTATGGCTCACTCTCTAAAATGATGCATTAGAGCTCAGTGGGCTGCCAAAATATCTGAGGGAGCCAGAGGAACGCCCAGTATGGAACAATAGATACATTCTTGGTGTCAATTGTAACCTTTTTAAAAATAATAATAATAAAAAATATTTCCTCTCTGTGATGTGACTGACATTCTTCATTTATTAGTCAGTTTTGGAGTGATAAGATAAACAAAAGATTATCTCTTAGAATCTCCCCCTCCCCCACAGCAAAAATACACAAATTCAGCTAAAATTAAGAGCTATTTCCAAAAAAGTCAATCTCTTTCCCTTAAAAACATACTAAAGCAAGAATTAATGTAAGGCTAGTTCCTTGGCTCAGTTTCTTTCTGACATGATCATCAGATCATAGCCCTAGAACTGAATTTGACCTTAAAGGTCATTTACTTCAATCCTCTCACTTTATACTGGCAGAAGTCAAAAGGAACTAAGTTCAAATCTGGCCTCACACACTTACTAGCTGTGCAACCCTGGGTAGATCACTTAATCCCAATGTAGGGAGGGGAGGAAATAATTAATTAAAAATAGAAAAATAAAAGAAAAGAAAAAAATATTTTAAAAAATTTTAAGTGATTTTCCCAAGGTCACACAGATAGTAGCATCAGAAACAACCTCTGAATCCAGGAACTTTGACTTCATAACCAGTGCTCCTGCCCTGAGGTGGATAAAAAGCCAGAAAGACCCAATTTCAAATGCTATTTCTATTAATTCTGGGTGTGTGACCCTCTGCAGATCTTTAACTTGTCAATAATTGCCCCAGACAACTTTGTAAGACTATAAATTGCAGAAGTTGTCCATTTACATTGCTGGTGGGAGTTTCTACATCTGGATGGAAATTTATTTTTTAAAAAAATTTTAATCTTTCAATTATTAATTTTCCTATTACCTTGGAATTGTTTTTCTGCCATCTTCCTCTCCTTCCCTCAATTTAGTTGATCTTTACCATTTATTTCATATTTGGCTCATTGTTATGCAAACAGGGTGTGTTGATAATAATAAGAAAAAAAAGCCCGAAGCCGAAAAACAAGAACAGTTAAGTCTGCCTTTCCTCTTGCAGAGACCAGCTACCGTCCTAGTCCCGGGACCCTCCCTACTTCCCCCCACTTTCCACGGGCCACTTCCCGTGCTCCAGGCTTTTCATAATTTTGGGACTGAGGCCAAATCATCACTACCCACTGGAGCAAAGGAGGAGTCAATGCTGCTGCTGCTGCTGCTTCCTAGACTGTAATTACTACGTCACTACTTGTTTGCAAATCCCTAAAGGTCCATTTGACGTGTTGGGTTTACAGAGTTTGAACACATCCATCTCTCTTTACGTTATTGAACTTCAGAACTGAGGACTTCATCTCTAAATCCTAAAGGAGATAAGACCCCCCAAGGGGGAGAAGAAGGGGAGTAATTCAATTCCAATCTTTGGAATCAATCACTTCCACCCCTGAGAGAAATAACCAACAGTCAGCATACCCCTGGTTTCAGATGAAATAAAACATTTTAAGATTGACCCATTTTTTCTTACTCTTCAGAGATTCTCTGTAGCAAGCGACTCTAGGTGATAAGGGATTTGTTTTTGTTTTTGTTTTTTAGATTGTTGTGGTTCTTTTAATCCTTGACCTCCAAACAAACTTTATTCATGATTTTAGGAAAGAATAAGAAAGAATCAGAATTCTATAGCAAAACTGGTCCAATGATAAGACTTCACACTTCAGAACTTTCTGTGATAAAGGCACATTGAGTAAACTCCATATAAACATGGTAGAAAACAATTTATATGCTGCATTTTTGCCAAAATATGTCAGACACAATTTTGTAATGTATAAACATTTCTACTTGGAGCGAGATTCTGATGAATTGAGATCTGACAGATCAGAATACTCTCTGATCTAAACAACTTGTAAATGATATTTTATGGTAGAGAGATGGTCTTGAAGCCAGAAAGACCTGAATTCAAGTCTCACATATCCTGGTTGTGTGATTCTGGGCCAGTCACTCATCTAGCAGTTTTCTAGAAAGGTCTCTGAGCTGCAGAAAAGTACCAACTTGATCAGGTCAAAAAAGCATTTATAAAGTGCCTATGATATGTCAGGCACTGTGCTAATTTCTGGGGATACCACAAAAGGCAAAAGACAACTTGCTCAAATAATCAATGGAGAGAAGGCACTAAAATTAAGGAGGGCTTTTACCCAGAACTTGAGAAGCCAAATGCCAGGAGGTAAAAATGAGGAGACATTGGAAAATGAGTGGGTGAGGGGTGGAGGGTGAGTGGGTAGGAGAGATGGGAGAAGGGAAGCCAGGTAGTCAAAATGCCCAGAGTTGGGAGATGGAGTGCCTTGGGAAGGTGGGGAGGAGTAAGGTGGAAGAAGACTAGAAAGATAGGGAAGGGGTTTAATGTGGAACAAAGGATTTCCTATTCTATCTTGGGGATGATAGGCACTGGAGTTAGTTAACTAGAGAGAGAAATGTATGAGAATTCCCTACAGCAATCAAATCATAGGTCTAGTTACTATTTCTATCACTGTAAAACAAACAACAAAGATTCTTCAGCAACTTTAAACAAAGATGGATAGCTTAAGTTCAGAGAAAGGATGCTGACTCTGGAGCTAGAAGACCCAGGTTCTCCTGACTCTTACGTTTGCTACTTATATCAGTGTCATATGCTTCTACATATATGCTATCGTTAAAGGTAAATAAGTCACTTAGTCTCCCTAGGATACAACTTCCTAGACACCTTTCTGCTTTAAACCTATAATTCTACAATATACTTAATTTGACCAATGGGAAAAATGTCTTACAGAAACTAGAGACTCCCATTTAGCTGCTCAGAGATAAACTAAAGGAATATATCTCTCTCAACTGGATTGAACAAAGACACTCTGAACAACTCTCAATAACCAGGTAGCACTGTGGATAGAGGGTGAGATCTGTAGTCAGGAAAAAGTGAGTTCAAATCCTACTTCAGACACATATTAGCTGTGTAACCCTGACCAATAAATTTCACCTGTATCTGCCTCAGTTTCTTCAACTGTAAATTGGAGAAAATAATAGCATCTAACAGAATTGTTGTGAGGATAAAATATTTTTAAAGCTCTTAGCACAATGCCTATATGTAAATAGGTTCTGTGTAAATATTGTTTTTATTATTGTTATCAGTTTTTGACCACCAATAATCTGTCCATTATCTCATCTAGGGAAATAAGATCTTTCCTTGACATTATATCTTCTATTCAAATGATGTTATATGTTTCTATATTACATATTAAAATACCATTTTAAGTTGTTATTTTTGTTGTGTTGAATCATTTTAGTCATATATAACTCTATGTGACTCTATTGGGATTTTCTTGGCAAATATAACGGGAAAGAAAGAAACTGAGTGAAACCGGGTTAAGTGACTTGCCCATGATCACCCGGTATTAAGTGTTCAAACCAGATTTCATTAAATATCTTAGTTCTAAACCCTTCCTATTGCTGTTTAATTCTACTAACAATACATTTAATACTCCCATAGTATGTTGTTTTCCATTTTTGAGATTTGAGAACTAGGCACTCAAATTTGGAACAAATATTGACTTCCTTCTCCCTACCCCCGCCCTAAAAAGGTGCCCAGTTAGAGTCTCGTGTTCTCTCAGCTTAAAATTGCCATAAGTGGGGAAGGAACCTACACCTTAAACAAAATCCAACTCATTATAACCTTAACACAGGTATTATATTACAAAAATCCCACTGACATTTATGTCCCTTTAAAAAAATATCTAAGGTATGCTCAAAAAGTTATCACACTGTGCATACCCTTTGATCCAGCAATGTTTCTACTGTGATTATATTCCAAAGAGATCTTAAAGGAGGGAAAGGGACCCACATGTTCAAAAATGTTTGTGCCTAGAAAATGGAAATTGAATGGATGGCCTTCAGTTGGAGAATATCTGAATAAATTATGGTATATGAATGCTATGGTATAATATTGTTCTGTAAGAAATGACCAGAAGGAAGATTTCAGAGAGGCCTGGAGAGACTTACATGAACTGATGCTAAATGAAATGAGCAGAACCAAGAGATAATTATACATGGCAACAACAAGACTGTATGATGATCAGTTCTGATGGATGTGGCTCTCTTCAACATTGAGTTGATTCAAACCAGTTCCACTTGTTCAGTGATGAAGAAAGCCATTTACACCCAGAGAGAGAACCATGGGAACAGAGTGTGGGACACAAAATAGCATTCTCACTTTGTTGTTATTTGCTTACATTTTGTTTTCTTTCTCAGTTTTTCCTTTTTTTCCTTCTTGATCTGATTTTTCTTGTGCAACCAGATAACTGTATAAATATGTATACACATATTGGATTTAACATGTATTTCAACATATTTAACATGTATGGGACTACCTGCCAGATGGGGGAGTGGGTGGAGGAAAGAAGGGGAAAATTTGCAGCAAAAGGTTATGCAAGAGTCAATGTTGGAAAAATTACCCATGCATATGCTTTGTAAATAAAAAGCTTTAATTAAAAAAAAATCTAAGGGATGTGTGTGTGCACACAAACATAACACACACACTGGATATATGTGTGTGTTATAGAAATTCACTCACACACACATATGTATAAAAATAATTTTGATTTTTTTTTTATAAAGAGAAACAAACACCAATGGTGTTGTTTCCAATACAATATGTTTGTTTCTATCTATCTTATGTCTAATATAAAAAAACCACATATTCTTATATACTACCTATATCTATATCTATATAGAAAGTTACATGGGTATGTATATATTTTAAGAATTGAATGCAGCCTTTTTTGTAGTGGCTAGAAACTGGAAAATGAATGGATGTCCAACAATTGGAGAATGGTTGGGTAAATTATGGCATATGAATATTATGGAATATTATTGTTCTGTAAGAAATGACCAGAAGGATGAATACAGAGAGGCTTGGAGAGACTTAAATCAAGAATTGAATGTAGCTTCTTGATTTAAGTCTAATTTTTACCATGTTCCCTGATATTTTCTACTGAAATGAGTAGGAGCTAGGAAGAAGGAAAAGAATGAGAGAAGAATAAAAGTAAAGCAGAAATGTTAAATGTTACCTGCCAATCATATGCTTAGCTAGAAGCCATAAATATCTAAGCACCATGACAATTCAAGGCCAAGATTCCCAAGGCTGCCCTTGACTTAAATGACCGTTGCTGTTAGCCCACAATATTTTTGGCAGATAGACAGCTGCAATGTCTGTTAACAACCGATGTAATTTAATGGGCCATTTTTTATTAGCTTTGGTTGTTTTAGTATGGAAAAAAAAAAAAGAGTATGTATATGCATGGTTACCCGACTTCAACACTAACAGGAAGGAAAAGGCTAGATAATTAGCATGGGATTTTCTTTTAATCCATAAAACTGCTTTTCTTTTATTATACAAAGTGATTCACATTAATAATGAGGCATGCTTCGTGTTGCATGACATGTAAAAGTTTTTAAAAAAATTACCCAAATTCCCCCCGCCTACTCACAGTTCAAACTCACAGTTTGCCATTAAATGACAGCTGCTTGGTCTGTTGAAAGAAATTCTAAAGGCACTCTTCACTTATTGTAAATGTGACCCCAAAGGTCAAAATGGATATCTTTGGTGAAGAATATATGTCAATTTACTGTTATAGCTATACATATATATTTATAAATATATTCAATTTTTAGAAAAGCACTTTTTGAAAACTCTTGTCTAATGTGTTAGGGTCTTCCCTAGTCTTTATGAGAACAATAACTTTGCACTTTTCTTTTTACTAAAAATCCCTTTGCTTGGCTAAAACCACATAGAGGCAAAGCCAGAAGGAATCATAATGTCTTGATCAAGCAAAAACTGAGCTTGAGAACCAAATTTTCTAACAGATACATATTCCCTATAGAGCCTTCCCAGGACCTGCAATATTTGGGGAAAGTCAACAAAGAGGGTATTGAGAGACTTCTTTCCATACAAGAGCGGAGAGATGTTAAGTACAGATAGAAAGCTGTTTGAGTTAGCATTAACACCCTGTTCTTCACTTCCCAGCAAGTTGCATTCTTCTGGTTTTCTCCATTAGATTCCATGAATCTCTTCAATCTGGAAAATCACTTTGGCCCTAGAAATCACACCAATGCCCAATGTAACTTCTCCAAGATCTTCTATTTATCAAAGTCATCCAGCCCAGCTATTTTTTCTCACCATATTTTAGGCTAAGTATTCTTCCTCTCTCTTTGTCTCTCTGTCTCTGTCTCTCTCTCTCTCTGTCTGTGTGTATGTGTGTGTGTGTGTGTGTGTCTTTCTCTATCTGTTTCTTTCTCTCCTCCCCCTCCATTTTCCTCTTCTTTTTATGTGTGACCTTCCACACTAGAATGTAAGTCTCTTGAAGACAGGAACTACATTTCTTTTTGCTTTTATCAAAATATTAGGAAACATCCTATTTTCCAGAACTAAGACTCAGCAAGCAATCTGTGCTCCTAGATGATCTCACCCTCTAGCAAAATCAAATAATTATTATATTGCTTTGAGTAGCACCTGAGGTTCTCTGAGCTCAGACAAGCACTAGACAAATATAGTCCTGCTATAAATCAAATTTGTCTCATTATTGATTGTTACCTATCATTGCAGGGCTATAGCTCACTTCTTGGCCATTGGTGTAAATATTGAGATCTCCCCACACTTCACTAAATCCTCACATTAAGGATGGGTTCCTGAGACATCTATTTAATTCCTCTCCTTTCTTATAAACTGTTTCCCTGACTTTGAAATTAAGCTTTTGTTTGATTCTCAACTCTCTTGTCTCCTATCTTCTCTGTTGTATTCAGCATTGGAGCTTGTTGAATACTTGTTGCCTAATTGACTACCAGACCATGAAGTTCATGAAGTCAGGGATCCTGTTTTGGTTATCATTCTCAGGGTCTACCTAGCAAAGTGCTTTGCACAAAGTGAGTGCTTAATAATGACTGTTTTTATTAAGAAAGTTTATTTAAAAGCCTGAACAACAAAAGATTCTACCAATTATCCAATGTACTTGCAAATTGCTTAAAAAAAAATTTGAAGTCCTTCCAGATTTATTTATCTTTTTTTTTCCCCCTTTTCTGAGGCTGGGGTTAAGTGACTTGCCCAGGGTCACACAGCTAGGAAGTGACGAGTGTCTGAGATTAGATTTGAACTCTGGTCCTCCTGAATTCAGGGCTGGTGCTCTATCCACTGTGCCACCTAGCTGCCCCTTTATTTATCTTTTTATCTCTCTTTAAAAATTTTTGATTAGAGATAAGATTTCATTGGGAGAGGAAGCTCCCAATGAAAAGCTTTCCTTACCAAGGCAGGTCAGTACTTTTTTTTCCCATTCGATAGTCAAAGAGAACTTCCTGGGAATGTTGAGAAGTTAAAGGACTTTACCTAGACAATAATATGTGTGAGAATAATAATGATAACTATAGTAATATCCAGCTTTTTCAAAAGGCTTTAATATT
The DNA here is from genome assembly GCF_048593235.1 of Sminthopsis crassicaudata. Classification (NCBI taxonomy): domain Eukaryota; kingdom Metazoa; phylum Chordata; class Mammalia; order Dasyuromorphia; family Dasyuridae; genus Sminthopsis; species Sminthopsis crassicaudata. The sequence continues at coordinate 162,020,808 of NC_133617.1, forward strand.
TGCAAAGCACAATCATGTCATTGGATACTCACGACAGATCTAGGATATAGATAATATTATTCCTATTTTACAAATAAAGAAATTAAGGTAGAATGAGATTAAGTTCACAGTTACATAGCAAATTATGTAAAGCAGAATTTGAACCTCAGTTCTCCTAATTCCAAGTCCCACACCCTATCCTTGCTGTCTATAAAATGAAGCTTTTTTGTACTACAGTTCCAGGGTTCCCAAGCTTCACACTGAATCCAAATCTGCCCAGAAGAAAATAAGAAAAAGGACCTGGGCTAGTTCTTCCTGACTTTGAGCTTAGTTCTCTATCAACTATACTATGCTGACAAACAACAATAACAATGATAGATCTACATTTCTTTAATGCTATGAGAAAGTTAGGAGGATCAGTGCATAAAGCACAAGGTCTGGTTACAAGAAGGCCTGAATTCAAGTATAACCTCAGTCATATATCAATTGTATCATCCTGGGTAACCTGTTTGTCTCAGTTTCCTCATTTTGTAAAATGGGAACATAATAATGGTACCTACTTCCCAAAGTTGTTGTAAAGATCAAATGAAATATTTCTAAAGCACTTTTAAAAATGATATATGAATATTTCTAAAATAGAAATTTTATTTCTTTTTTTTATTTAGAATTTTTTCCACAGTATATATGCATGAGTAATTTTTTTAATAATATTATCCCTTGTATTCATTTTTCCAAATTATCCCCCCCCTCCCTCCACTCCCTCCCCCCGATGACAGGCAATTCCATACATTTTACATGTGTTACAATATAACCTAGATACAATACATGTGTGTAAATCCCATTTTCTTGTTGCACATTAAGTATTAGATTCCGAAGGTATAAGTAACCTGGGTAGATAGACAGTAGTGCTAACAATTTACATTCACTTCCCAGTGTTCCTTCTCTGGGTGTAGTTATTTCTGTCTATCATTGATCAACTGGAAGTGAGTTGGATCTTCTTTATGTTGAGGATATCCACTTCCATCAGAATACATCTTCATTCAGCATTGAAGTGTACATCGATCTTCTGGTTCTATTCAAGAAATTTTATTTCTAAGGCAGTGTGTAAATTCTAGTTGTTTTTATTACTGTTGTTGCTATTTCATTTACAAAGGGTTTCTGGGAAGACAATATTAATATTATATCCTTTAGTTTTCTCATCTGTAAAAGGATAAATTGGACTTGTTGATCTTTAAGATCTTCCAGATCTACCAATTATGATTTCAGAGGTGAATAAAATGAAGCTCAAAGGGATTGTTACAAGTGTAACAGAGATCTGATACATGTATAAAGCACTTTGTTTCTTCATGTGAACAGCTTGGAAGTCTTGCTTCTGGAGGAAACATAATAACAGGCAAGGATACCTTGGAGAGACAGACTATGTAGTGGCATTTGATCTTCCATAACTGGCTCTGGTCAGCTAACCATGTGTGGAAGATAAGGCTCTTTGGCTGTTGGGGTATTCACAAGGATATATTAGCTTCCAGTACCATCTCTGTCTCTCTTCTTAAAATCACCTCTCTGCTCACAGTGTCTGGTAAAGTGAATGAAATCTTCAACCACAGGAATTTTTAAAACGACCTCAAAAGAAAAGCTAGAGGGATCCAGGAGTTAGAGTTCAGTCAAACTGAGAAAGTTAACATATTGGATACATTTCTTCTTTATTATGTTGTTTTAACAATATAATATAATTGAGATCCATTAGAAAAAAAAGGACATTTTTATTCTGTTACATGGTGGCAAAGCCATTGCTAATCCAGCAATGTTTTTGCCCAGCTCTCTTTCCCCCCAGTTGGACCCAGGAGGTATTAAACAAAATGTTTGTCTGTTTGGTCTAGAATGCTGAAGTAAAAATCTCTTTGTAAAAGTTAATCAGTGTTAAATGGTTAAATGGAACTGGAATGCTGATTACCAGCCTTTTAAAATTCATCTGGGAGAATGTGGTAACTATTGATTAAGAACACACATGATTATGTCCGTTTCTGAACTATACATTTATGGTTATTTTTTAAATAAGTTAATCCACTTAACAATTTCACCTATGTGTATGTATATATATTGTAATTTTGTAATTTATAGAACTACCTCATTATTTTTACAAATGCTTGGCAAAACAGAATTATAGGGTGATGAGGTCCTGGGTCATTAAGTAGGATTTACAGAATTAAAATATCCTTTTCTTTCTAATATATCTCAATTATATTATATTGTTAAAATAATAGAATAAAGGAGAAGTGGATACGATAGGTTTACTTTCTAAGTTTTAAAAATGTTTATCCAGTTCATTAATCTTCTCCTTTTCTATTTTCTTTATATAAGTTTGTTATAATATGATTTTATTCGAGAGAACTGATTCACTTCAGTGGATTGAGAAGATCTAATATTCCAAAACTGGATCTCTACACAAGGCATTTCACATTTGTGGGTTTCACTTTCCTCATGAGTAAAATAAGAGAGGTGGACTAACTGATCCCAAAAATACCTTTCAGCTCTACCATACTAGGACAACAGAAGTAATTTTCTGATTTTTTTCTTGTTAATTTATAAAGAGATTTGTTAATTTGTAGGCACTGACCTAAAGTTCTCCTATCTGTGGAGACAAATTATGGGCTTTTCTGTTAAGGGACAAGTCAATTCTCCGAGAGCCTTCACAGCTGTGAATCATAGCATCTGAAGGAGTTGCAGGGCAGCCTTTGCTGACACAGGTGTTTCAGACTGGGAATGAGATAAATTGGAGGCAGAGGGAAGAGGAGAGAGGTCAGACAATGTAATGGCCTCTCAGTAAGGGGGTCAGAGAACAGCAACTGTCTCAGTCTCCTTGTATCTTCCTCTCACATGAGGAGACCCATTCTGCAGGTCTGGGTTGGATCTCCAGTAGCTACTGTCAGGTAGCTCCTGTGTACTCCAATACTTTTCTCCTTTTTTTCAGGAGACAGAATTCCTCCTGAGCAAGTGAAATCATTTATTAAGCTCTTTGCTAAAATTCTGAGGTTTTAAATACAAAAGTCAATTGCTTCCCTTAAGGAGCTTATATTCTAATAAGAAGAGGCAATATATATATTGAAGAGTGGTGATCAGGGAGGGATGCTTGGCTTGGGAATTAATGGGGATGGTGCATAATGGTGTTAATTGATATGTTCTTTCTAAAAATAAATAGTATTGACTTGATTAGATTTCTTAAAACAAGAGGAAGAGGTAGTTGGACCACCAAGTGGCTGGGATTGATGCATAAATAAGATTTCAAACAGGGTTTGGCCTGTACATTTGTAACCTATATACTATAAAGTCTTTGTTCTATACTTTTGGGGTATGAAAAAATAGTGATTTTTTTTTAAAGTGTGAGAAATGTATAGATTAGAATATTTCTTATCATACTCTAGTAATAACAAGGCACAGTGTAAGCAATGAACTGCTTTATTGTGAATTTTCCTCTTCTGGGCAATCAGCAACTGCCTCCTTGTTTTTGGGTGGAGTAATTATGCTAAGTAGGAAAAAAGTTCTAAGTACTCCTTAGCAGCTAGGATTTTTTTGTCTTTTCTCTCAAGGAGCTTACATTCTGAAGGGAGAGATAGCTAAATACATACTTTATATCCTCTAAGAAGAAACACAGAGATAGTCTTATAGGAAAAGCATAACAGCTAAGGAGACCAGGAAAGTTCTCCTTGCAGAAGGTGGCACCTAAACTGATTCTTGAAGGAAGTCATAGACCCTATAAATGCCTTCTTTCGATTCTGTATCTTTTAACTCTTTGTCTCTCGTGCCTGAAATGTTCTTCCTCCTCACTTCGAACAATTGGCTTCCCAGCCTCATTTAGGACTCATTCAGAATTCTTCAAAAAGCATTTCTCTCCCTCCCATCTCATACTTTCTCTCTGACATTCCCTTTTCATTTATAAGATATATAATTGTTGTTGTTGTTTCCCCATTTCCCCAGAGGACCAATGATATTACAGATGCTATTTTGACTTATGCATGAATTGGATTTAAATGAGGCAGTTGCACAGTCTTCAGCCTCTCTCTTCCAGAGTCATCAAAGTCCAGTGGCAGGACAGAAGTGGTACCTTTGGTACCTTTGATACTCTGATCTAGCTCTAAACACTCCACAGAGCCTATTTTAGCATGACTATTGCAGCAAATTATTCTCACCTGCCCATTCTTCCAGGGAAAGTCTTAACACACTTGGGTGGACTTTTCCCTAACTCACCTTAAAGCTTGTGGATTATCCTCAACATGATTTAGACTGTCTACCAAGATAGATGACTGGGGTGTGGCTGCTGCACAGGTTACCGTTTCTTCGAGCCACAGGAGATATTTGGTGAATAAGGTGCCCATCAAAATTGGATGAGCAGGTCTGAAAAGGGTTTGGCTATCTCTCACAATCATTTATTAAGTATCTACTATGTACTAGCTACTATATCTTGGTATTCTACAACAAAAAGGAGTTAGTTCCAGCCCTCAAGGAATTTATAATATAGCTGGAAGATATGTGTTTACATATGTATATATGTATACACATCTCTCTCTCTCTCTCTCTCTCTCTCTCTCTCTCTCTCTCTATATATATATATATATATATATATATATATATATATATATGTATATACATATATATATACAACATAGATCAATGAATTTGGGAGGAAAGTACTAGCAGGTAGGTAAGTCAGGAAAGATTTGATACTTGAAAGAAATTAGAATGTCTAAGAGGTGGAGGTAAAGGAAAAGTGCATTTTAGACCTGGAGGACAGTCAGTATGAAGGTACAGATGGGAGATGGAGAATTGTGTATGAGGAACACTCATAAAAGCTAGTTTGACTGGATTATAAGGAAAGGAAGTGATGTCCAAAGAGAGAAGAAAAAGTGAATGAGCCATAAACATATCTAGGCCAGTTCAGGTCAGAATCTGGAGGTAATAGAACATTTTGCTCTGAGTAATTGTTTACACAATTCTCAATTGCAGATCTTACGTGCAACAGGTTTAGCAACACTATCCTAAGACAGAATGTACAAGAATCCATTGGAGCACATGTCCTTCTCTTTGAATTAGGATGGTCTGGAATTATAGTAGGTGGTTAATGAATATCTACTTTGATGGCTGAATATAGATAAATGCTTTGAGATAATTAGGTGATAATAGGTACTTAATGATTCTGGGAGAATTAATTTATAACAGTCACATTGAGGAGCTTAAGGAAAATATGTTTCAGCAAGAGTTAAAGACAGTGAATTTTGTAAAAGAAGAAAGAAAATGTTTACATTTATGCTACTGACTGAGTTGGGATGATACTAAGTAAAGGCACTAGACTTGATATGAAGGTGTGGGTTCAAATCCTGATTCCACCACTTATAAGCTTTATTTTCTAAGGTAGTCACTTAACTTCTCTGGGACTTCTAAGGTAGTCACTTAACTTCTCTTGGTTTCTCATCTCATAGAAGGGTTTGAATCCAGGATTTGCATTGGTTCCTTCTATCTTTATTGATGTTATTGTTGTTGTTCAGTTATGTCCAACTCTGCATAACTCTATTTGGAGTTTTCTTGGCAAAGATACTAGAGAGGTTTGCCATTCCTTCTCCAGATCATTTTATGAAGGAGTAAACTGAGGCAAACAGGATTAAGTGACTTGGCTGGGATCATACAATATATAATGTACAAAGCTAGATTTGAACTCAGGAAAATGAATCTTCCTGACTTCAGGCCTGCCCCCATCTTCATACTCTATCATAAATATGATGACAGTTTCTCTTCAAAGACTTTACAACTATATAGGATCTGCCAGCATTTATAATCTACAAACCCAGGGTCATTTTCAGACATAATAAAGTTTTAAAGTGGGACTTCAGGGAAAGAATATAGCTACCTAAATATCATCATTATTATTTTTTTTAATGTAAGAGGCAAGATGTCTAAGGAATTTGATTTTTTCTTGCAAAATTACAGTTTTATAGGCCCAGAAAGAAATCAACCCTGTCTACAAGAAGGTCAAGAATTTTTAAATAATACCAAATTAGCTGAACAATAACTTCCAAACCTTTTTTCACTGACTTACATATATGGAAGTACATGGAACATTGGGATGGGGAAAGAAAAAAAGGCTCCAGAACATAGGCAAAAATTGGCATAGAACCAAAGGCTAGAACATTGATTTGGTGGAGGGGAATTCTCTTTTAAAAACAATAAATTTGGTAAAAGAAAACAAGAGGAGGAGAGGAGAAAGAAGAAAAGGAGGAGGAGAAGGGGAAAGGAAAAGGGGAAGGAGGGGAGAAAGAAGGAGGAAGAGAAAGTGGAAGAGGGGGGAAAGGAGAGAAAGAGAAAGGAGGACGGGAGAGAAGACATTTATGTAGCCTTTATGGGTTTGCAAAATATGTTATTTAATTTGATCATCACAATAGTCCTATCTAGTAAGTGATATTCCCATTTTACAGATGAAGAAACTGAGATGAATGAGATTAAATGATTTATCCAAGGTTACACAGCAAAACTGAAGTGGGATTCGAGTTCAGGTGTTATTGACTCGAAATCCAGCTCTTTAGCCCCTCTCCCACCTAGCTGCCTGCATTCTAAAGAGAATTCATATAAAGACCAGACTTCTTTAGATTGAAAACTCTAAAAGAGCAGGAATTGTCTTTCTTTTTCATATTTGTATCCCCAACACTTAGCACAGTGTCTAGTACATAGTATGTGCTTATTAAATGTTTATTGACCTACTTTCAATCTATACACAATGATCAGTCAGTCAAAAAAGGATTAAATTAATTATCTATTATATATGATGTATTGTTCTAGATATTATAAAAACAAAAATGAAGTATTCCCTACCCTTAAAAACCTAACTAGTTGGTTTGGGGGGGGGGGATGACCCAATATAAAGTTTCACATATTGAATTTCTTATAGTGAGGTATATCCATCCATAGGAATAACATGATGGTATAAATCACTAGATAAGAACAATTTAAAAACTGGAAATGAGATGTACTTTGGCAAGAGATATCAAAAAATAACTCAAACAGTTTTTCAATTGTCTTAGGGAAAGAAGGGACCAGAGAAAATTACACACCCTTTTATAGACAGGAAGGGAAAACTAATAACAGAGGACTGTGAATAGCCAGAGGATTTTAATGTCTTTTTCACTTCTGTCTTTATAGGAGATCAAATGTAAACAGTTGACCAAGCAAGTCCTTAGTTATGAGAGAAAAATGAAAAGCCATATTAGAATAAGAGAAAAAATAATGTATTCACAGTTAAACATTATTGTATAATGTAATATTTATTACAATATAAAATATATTGTATTTTATGTCTGATGTCCATTTCATGAAGCATCAATAGAACTTTCTTATGAAAAACTATGTTGAAGATATTGAAGTTTTTTAGTCTGGTGAAAAAACAAGGACAGATAAATTGATTACATCTTCCAAGGACATAAAGGCCATTTTAAAAGTTTTCTAACTAGTTCTCTATGTCCAAGGGAAATAAAAGGAATGAATCAAAAAACACTTAATAAGTTCTTAAAATAGGCCAAGTATTACACTAAGAATGGGGGATATAAACACAAAAGCAAAGATGGTACTTGCCCTTAAGGAGCCCTTAATGGAAACAATATACACAGGGAAGTGGGCTTCAATTGCAGTTTGAAGTTTGAGATATATTTCATACTTCCCAACCTATATACAACTTCCCAAAATATCTGTTAGCATATTGAAACTCTCTGCCAAAATTCTGCTCCATCATGGTACTGGGGTACAAGGATAATTCTGAGTATTCAAATTTAACAACTCTTCAAATATTTGAAGACAATGAATGTATCACTCCATATGATCTCTTTTACACGCTAAACAATTTATCCTCTATCTTGTTTGCGTATAGTTCTTTTCATGTTTCATGCTGCCTCTCCCATTAAGCAGCAAGCTTTTGGAGGCTAAGGACTGTTTTTTGCCTTTTTAGGATTTAGTATAGGTCCTGGTACATAGTAGGTGCTTAATAAGTGTTTCTTGACTGGCCAAACAGCCTGATTTTTTTTCAACTAATCTTTGTTTGTTCTTGGGACTTCTCATCATCCTGGTGACCTTCCTTTGAATACACTCCAACTCATCAGAATTCTTCCTTTGGTATTGATTATGAGACATAGGATTATGAGAAATAGGCACCGGACTGTCCAGCAAAATGTGCCCTTTTCAAAAAAGGTACTCTCTGAGCAAGAGGGAATTGCAGTATCCCAAAAGAAACATGAGATGCACTTCAAATATTCACATGAATTTCTGTGGTAGAGCCTTCTGAGCTCTTCTTGGTGTGATCAGTCACAGTCAAACACACTTGTACCTTGACCCCAACATAGTGATGGCTCTTTGAGAACAAAGGACAACAGATTCTTCCTTTGTCTTATCCCCTGCCCTTATTACATAGTTTTTAATCAATGCTTGTTGATTGTTGTTTGTTCTCCAAGGACATATTGAAGACATATAGGTCATAGGATCATACATCTAGAGATAGAAAGGAACTCAGGGGAAATCTTGTCCAATGCCTCATTTATAGAAGAGGAAAGTGAACTCCAGAGAGGTTAAATGATTTAACCAAGTTTACTCAGCTTCATAGGAAGGGCCTGAATCCAGATCATCTGATTCCAGAAGTAATGTTCATTCCATTTTACCATGCTGAGAAAAAATTTTATTTTGTGTAAAGAAATACTTCTTCAAAATTAATTTTTTTGGTTTGGTGCATAAGGGCAGTAGTTAAAAGTTGCAGTCGCATTATGCATACATACATATGTATATAATATATATATGTGTGTGTGTTTATATACACAAATGTGTGTTTATGTGTATACACATAAATACATGTGTGTATTTAGATGCATGTATATTTGTGTCTTTATATATGTATATGCATATATGTAAATCTCATCTGAGTCTTATAAAAACCCTATGAGGTTAAGTGCTATTCTTTTTTTTTTAATAGTTTTTTTATTTTCAAAATATATGCAAAGATAATTTTCAACATTCTATTCCAAATTTTCCCTCCCTTCCCCCATTATATCCCCTAGTAAATAATCCAATATATATTAAATATGTACAATTCTTTTATATATATATATATATAATTTCTACATTTATCATGCTGCACAGAAAAAAATCAGATCAAAAAGGAAAAAAAATGAGGAAAAAAAAAAACCAAAAAGCAAGCAAACAACAAAAAGATGAAAAAAACTATGTTGTGATCTACATTCAATCCCAACAATCTTCTTTCTGGATGCAAATGGCTCTCTCCATCACAAATCTATTGGAATTGGCTTGAATCAGTAGGTGCCATTCTTTATTCCCATTTTATAGATGGGAAAACTTGTTCACTTATCCATGAATTGAGGAAACCTTTCAGAGAGGTTAAGTGCCTTGCCCAGAGTTGACACAACTAGTGTCAAATCCAGATCTGTACCTACTACCTAGTTGCTTTAGCAGATTTTGTCACTATGTAAGAAAAACCTTAAACCTTTTCAAAAATAGAGTGAATGGACTTCCCCGGGGGGAGGGGGGAGATCGTGGGATTCCCTTCACTGGAGACCTCTAAAGAAAGGCTGGATGACCAATTTGGGATTCTTGTTCCAGATACTGATTGGATTAGATGAGTGGGGGTTCTTTCTAGTTCTTCCAGAATCTCTCTTTCATAGAATTTTGTTGTGTTATTTTAGTCATGTTGATTTTTCATGACCATAATTGGGGTTTTCTTAGGAAAGATAGTAGAGTAAGTTCACCATTTCCTTCTCCAGCACATTTTATAGGTGAGGAAAGCGAGGCAAATAGTATAGAGTGACTTACTTAGATAGTGTCTGAGGCCAGATTTTAACTCAGAAAAATGTCATCTTGACACTCTAACAGACAGCCTGGCACTGTAACCACTGTAACACGTAAATACTAACTATAATTATTCTGAAAATGTCATCCTTAGTTCTCTCTACCCTACCTCTTAGATTCCCTGGCTTTCTTCAAGAAGACTTAAAAACCATTTTCTACATGAGGTCTTTCATGATCCCCTGTGTTCATAATGTCTTCTCCTTCTTCCTGAAGTTGCTTTGAATGTATTTGTTTTATATAAATATATAATTTATATATTTTTTATATAAATTTATGTGTATGTTTTCTCTGCTAAGATATAAACCCCTTAAGGACAGGGATATTAAAAGATTTCCAGTTATCTTCATTATTTTGTATTATTCCTCCTTCTCATTCCTATCCTATACATCCTGTAGCTCCAGACAAACTGCTTCTTCACTGACCAGTAAACATTTCTCTGATTATTGTTTCTGCACCTTTGTCCATGCTGCCTCCACTGCCTAGAAAGCCTTCATGTTTTTCTTCTTTACATGGTACAAAAACTAATTATCCTTCAAGGCTCAACAGAATTTCTGCCTCATTTATGAAGGTCTCTCCCACCACAACTGCCTTCGAAGAGTGTTCCTGGATTCTCCAAACTTTCATCTTTCATTTCTATACAATTATATATTGAATTGCTGATTCTGTGTCACATTTACTCATGACCCTGTCTTCCTGAGTAGACTGCAAGCTACTTTACGGAAGAATGAATACTTTGTTGTTGTTATTTTGTTTGTTTGTTTTTTAATTCTTGATAGCATCTAGCAATGCAATGCTCAAGAAATACTGATTGAATGAGTCCAATAGTGAACAGGACCTCAGGAGCCATCTAGTCCCCAGCTCTTAAATTATGGTTCTTGACCCCATGGGATTTTGTACTTGAATGTGAGAGTGGTGAAATTATGATGTATAATCATTAAATGTTTGCTTTGTTTACCTATTTTATATATCTATATACCTGGGTTCAAATGAAACTGTCTTGGGCAAAAAAGGATTTGAAGGAAGAAAAGTTTAAGAAGCTCTGATCTAAATTCTGATGGACATGGCTCTCTTTAACAATGAGATGATTCAAACCAGTTTCAATTGTTCAGTGATGAACAGAGCCATTTACACCCAGAGAGAGGACTGTGGGAACTGAGTGTGGACCGCAACATAGCATTTTCATTCTTTTTGTTGTTGTTTACTTGCATTTTATTTTGCTTCTCTTTTTTACCCCCTTGGGAAGCATAACAATTGTATAAATATGTACTTATTTATTGGATTTAACATATATATTTTTTACCATGTTTAACATATATTGGACTACTTGTCATCTAGGAGAGAACATGGGGGAAGGGAGAGGAATTGGGAAACAGGATTTTACAAGGGGTAATATTGAATAATTGTCATGCATGTTTTGAAAAATAAAAAGCTTTAATAAAATAAAATAAAATAATTCTAAAAAAAAAAAGAAGCTTTGATCTAGTCCAATGTCCTCCCTTGAAAGTTGATGAATCTTTATAGCAGTATTTCTAATGAAGAACTTTTTTCTAAAATATATACAGAATTGACTCAAATTTATAAGACTACAAGCTGTTCCCCAACTGATAAATGGACAATTTTCAGATGAAGAAATTAAAGCCATTTCTAGTCATATGAAATCACTATTGATTATGTTATACCACAGTCTCCTTGAATTCTCCTTGAATTGTCCTACCTCAATTGTTCTGCCCCAAACCCCAGGTCATCATACCATCCTTCTCTCTTAATCATCAGAATATTTGATAAGGATAAAAGATCTTATATTTTAGAATATCAGATACCTTTCCCTATTAGAATATCAGATGCCTCTCCCCATTTCCAGTGCCTCTCCCCGTTATGTCATTGTTCCTGTCACCCTATAAAGAATCTCTGTACCCCACATTCGATACTGAATACTTGGAGACAAGAGTCTGATCCAGGTCAATTGATTAATTCTCCAATAAATTAAATTATTCAAAACTCTCTAATCTCTATCTTCCTCAGTTTCTCCATCACAATTAGAGAAATGCAAATAAGACAAGTTCGAGATTAACACTCAACTCTTTCAGATCAGCTAAGCTGTAAAGAAGATATAATGATAAATATTTGTGGGAATGTGGGGAAAAATAGGACACTAATGCATTGTTGGTGGGGTTCTGAAATGATCCAACCATTCTGGAGAACAATTTGGAACTATGCCCAAAGGACTATAAAATTGTGCAGTCTCACTACTGGGTCTGTATCCCAAAGTGCTCATAAAAGAAGGAAAAGTACCCTCATGTGCAAAAAGTTTGTAGCAGCACTTTTTGTAATGGCAAGGAAATGGATATTGACTGGATGCCCACTAGTTGGAAAATGGCTGAATTAGTTATAGTATATGACTATTATGGAATATTATTATTCTATAAGAAATGATCAGCAAACTGATTTCAGAAAAGCCTGAAAAGACTCACATGTGCTGATATTAAGTGAAATGAGCAGAACCAAGAAAATATTGTATTCAGTTACAAGATTATGTGATGATCAACTGGGATGGACTTGGTGATTCAAAGTAATTCCAATAGATTTATGATGGAAAGTGCTTTCCACATTCAGAAAGAGAACTAGAGAAACTGAATGTGGATCAAAGGTTCACCTTTTTCTTGTTTTTTGTTGTTGTTTGCTTTTTTCCCCTTTATCATGTTTTTTCCTCTTGAAGCACAGCACAATGAATATGGAAATTTTTAGAAAAATTGCACATGTTTAATTTATATCAGATTGCTTGCTGCCTTGGGGAGGGAGAGAGAGAGAAAGAAAAATTTGGAACACAGGATTTTGCAAAAGTGAATGTTGAAAGCTCCAGCCCTGAAGTCAGGAGGACCTGAGTTCAAATCTGACCTCAGATACTTAACCCTTCCTGGTTGAGTGACCCTGGGCAAGTCACTTAACCCTAATTGCCTCAACAACTGAAAACTATCTTAGCATGTATTTGGAAAAATAAAATATTATTACATTTTTAAAGAAAATTTTAAAAAAAGATAATCAGATTTGGAAAGCTGAATGATTTATCCAAGCTTTTATAAGTAGTAAATTGCAATGCTCAGATTTGAATTCAGGTCATCTGTCCTTAATACCAGCATCTTTTTCACTTCCTGATGCAGCCTCTCCAAAGGATGATGGGCATTGCTATAATCTCTCCCTTTGTTTTTGTTTTTATTTTAAATGTCAGCTCATAAAAGACTTGGATTTCTGAGTTTTTAGCCCCACAATTTAATCCTTAGTTTAGAGAACATGCTCAAATAAAGTCTTAGAATCCTATAAGGATATCATTTTTCTAAATATAACAGAAAACAGAGGCACAAGGTACTTTAGTATAGATTCCTCTGTTAGAAATGAGGAGTGAGTGCACATAGAAGTTACCCCTTATTTATCCTGTATGTATCTTGTACATAGATGTTTCTAAATTGTTGTCCCCATTAGAAAGTGACTATCCTTTTCTATCCCCCTAGCACTTGGTCCATAGTAGGTGCTTAGTAAGTCCCTTCTATTCCTCTGCTATTCTCTGTGGCACATAACAGCAATTTGTTGGATTCACTACAGACATTTGCCCTGGACCAAGATGCTTCTTTATTCTAAGGAACAAGAACAGAGATGCATCAGATATCCCACATGGAGAAAACTACTGATGGAGACCTTAAGAAACTCTCAGCTAGTCCATCAAAGAGTGAGAATACACTGTGGTGTTTTTATCAGAATATCTTCGCATACTCCTAATAGCCTAGATGATGGAAGCACATCAGCACAGTGTCTAATGCTTATGGTGTAAATTCGCGCTTATGGTGTTTACATTTAAGGTAAATCTTTGCTTTAAAAAAAAGTGAAATATTGATCTTCAGGGCTTCTTTCCTTCTCATTCTCTATCTTCTCCATTCGGTAGCATCCCTATTCCCTACTCTAGGTATTCTAAAGCTCTCTAAACAGCTTTAGGCCTCAGTTTCCTCATCTGTAAAATGAGGAGCTTGGTTTAGAGGCAAAGATCATTTTGATTTTGTCTTTCTATAGAAAATAGCTGTTGTATTACCATATCCTGTATTTGAAGACAAAAGGAATTATTATAATTTGAATCCTTCAGATCCTTACAAGCTAGATAACCATGGGCTAGTCATTTAATCTCCCCGTTTTCTCATAGATTAGAGATAATATTGGAATTTACTGATATAACTATGAGCACCCAAAGGGAATATCTGCAAAAACTTGGTCAATTCAGATAAATGTGAGCTATGATTGTTATCTCCTGTGGTCTGGTACACAGCAAGTGCTTAACAGATGCTTCTGAAATTTAACATTACTTCTGCACCATCAGGCTTTGGCTAGCCCTGCTCCTTCCATTTTTATCATCATGAACTTTTGGACAAAGACAAATTCAAGAACCACACAAGCTCTGGCTGCTGGCACATCATGCATGTGCATTTGCGCGCACACACACACACACACACCAGGAGACTCTAGTTCAAGAGCAGCTGTGTTCCACTCCTGTCTTTAGCAAAGAAAAAATTTAGGTCAGTTCCCTGTCACCTATGCCAAGCATGCACTTGGCTTTTAATTTTTTTTTTCCTCCCAAGAATACTTGCACCAAGGACTGGGGACACATCAAAATTCAGAAAATAAAGAACAACTTGGGATGAACATCTCCAGTCAGAATTTATACCTTGGCAACTTTTCAGAGGATTTAATGCACTGCAGGGGATTCAATAAGCAAGGTAGGAAGCTCAGCTTTTCAGGAGACATGTCCTCAATCAAATTGAAGCAATGTGGTACTACTTTGTGTGAGCTAGTCACTTAATATCTCTGAGACTCAGTTTGCTCATCTGTTAAATGAGAGAGTAGACTAGTTTGCAATTAAGGTTCCTTTCAACTCTAGAGCTAAAAATCCCATGAATCCCAATGTCCTTCCATAGAAGTCATCCAGTTCACAGGGAACTTAAGCACTGTATATGTTAAGGGACCAAGGGGCCAACAAGCAAACAGTCATTAGAAAGTTTTTAGAATAATGGGTAAACAGAGTAATGTGACATATTTCTCAAAACTGTCCTACCCTTGAGAGGACTCACAAAGTCTCAAAGGGACTGTAAGATCACAGAATTACAGATTTAGACATGGATGGGAATTTAGAGATTACCTAGTTCAATTCCATTTTATAGACAAAAAAATTGAAGCCTAGAAAGACAAAATGACTCACAGAGTCACATATGTAATAAGTACTTTTTATAGGATTTGAATCCAGGCTCTTCATTCCAAATCCAACACTTTCCACTGCACCACACTGTTCATTTCTGTAGCCTAGCATCCAGCACTGGGTCTCATCCACAGTCAGCACTTAATATTGTTAAACTAGGGGAAAGTTAATCTGAGGAAAGAATTTCTTAAAGTTAGACTGTTTAGCATAGCTTGGTGGTAGCTAAGGGGATAGGTCAGGGTCTGGACTCAGGAGGAACTTACTTAAAATCTGGTCTAGACACGTCCTAATTGTGCGACCCTGGACAAGTCACTTAATAATGTTTGCCTCAATTTCCTTTTCTGTAAAATGAACTGGAGAAGGAAATGGCAAATCAATCTGGTATCTTTGCCAGGAAAACCCCAAATGGGGTCACAGAGAGGCATGGTGACTAAAATGACTAAACAACAAAATAAAGAGGCCCTCCCCCACATATTAATCCAGGATCCTGTCCTCAAAATGTACCTTTTCTACTTAATAATAGACTTTCAGCAAACAGCTGCTCAATGATCAGAATTGTTCAATGATCTCAGACACCTGCTAAAACAAACACTAGGTCTATAATAATTAAACCAGAAACTTCAGAAAAAGCAGGTAGTTTTGCAAGTGCATATGATCGAGTCTTCATGATCTGAAATTTGCATGAGTTAGGACAACTATAACCCCTAACTTGCAGCTGTTGTCTATTGATCAATGAAGTCTTGTCCCTCTGAGAGAGTCACAGAACAGGCAGCTGCAAACTCGCCTTGTCTGTTTATTTAAGTTGGTTATTCCTGTACAGTAGAACAGATGCCTAATTCTGGTCTTGGGTAGAATGCAGTTGTTATAATTTTATCCCTATCTTATAAACTCTCCTGAAGGGCCTAAAAAATTATGAAGCCAAATGTCAATAGTTCTCTGACCATTTAGAGCTTTGTGATAAATATGTGCAGTAATTGGAAGCTTCTGCGAGCCCTCAGCTCCCTTCTGATGAGCCATAAACTGTGTTGCCCTCCTCCCCATATTTCCTTACATGTGAAGGTGGGCCATACATAAAGGATGCTGTCATGTGAAAGGAGGCAATCACGCCTAGAAAAAACCCCACAACTCCAATATCCCCAGGAGACTGGTTTCTCCATTTCTCCCTTTCCTTGAACATTAAAAGGAAAGGGAAGAGGAACTTCCTTCTCAAGTCTTGGTGATTTCTTGCTAAGGATATAAATACAAGCATGTTGAAAGCATATTCTCAATAAGATTATTAATAACTCTGTGTCAGGATGGGAGGAGTCATCCAATGTGGGATCATAGGGTTTTGATTCTAAATCTGTTCCCTATTTTTGTGGTTAGATATGGGTATATACAGGGTAACCCTTTAAAAACGGATTCTTTAGTGCAGTGTGAATGCAAGTGGGCTTATGTGGATGTAGCAGTGTATACTCATGCAAAGCTCAGTGTAAATTAATCATTGCAAACATGAGGCCCTGGATGATTGAAGGAAAAATAAAAGTCTCTAGGTACTATGATAACACTCAAAAGTATGAAATTGTACCATGTTAGTCCTGGGAGGAGCTTAAGAACCATCAAGTCTAGTTCCCTTCTTTTACAGATGAAGAAACTGAGCCATGAGGGCTAAAAATTACTTGCATGGATGACAGGATGTTAGTAGCAGATTCCAGTCTGGAATCCAAGTTCTCTTAGTTGCTGGTCCATTGAACTTTTTGCCCAATCTTCTTCCCTCCCCCCCCCCCACATTTTTTCTGTGTATGTTGGGAAAGGAGAAGGAGATATCTTTCTATCTGTATTCTTTCACAGAAGTTGAGATTTCTAAATATTTAAAATGATAGTTCCTATATTCAAGGAGCTTATATTCTACTAGAGGAGAAAGAATCAGGGATTAAAATTAATTCTTAATTCAAGGTATGCCTTGAACTTAGTATTCTATCTCCTCCCTCCATACTTCTGCAAAGGCTGTTTTCTATTTCTGGAATGTATCCCTTCTTAACTCTACCTCTTAGAATACTTAGAAGAAAGGAAAAAATAAGGTTATATCTATCAATATTTATCACAATAGAAATTAAAAAATTTTAAATGTTTAATTTATATGACACTAAATCCATAACATTTCAACAAATATTTTTATGAAAAATAACTTTTTTCCAAATCAAAAATAGTGAGAAAGGTGGCACTATTTTATATATATTTGAAAATATTGTAAATGTGTGGATTAATAGAAGACAGGATTCTCATATCAGCTTCTTCATTAGACCTGTTATAATATATTGTTTTGTTTAAAGTTCATAAAGAAAATCAGACCTCACAAGAGCATATAGGTGAAAAAGGAGGCAGTATTTTAATAAGCAAATAACATTATGAAAAAGAGATCTGATTCCACAATACTGCAGAAAGGTCTTAGGAGATCCCAGAGAGTCCTTGGATCATACTTTGAGAAGGACTGGTAGAGGAAATTTCACAGGTAGAGAAATTGCTTCTCCCAACATTGGTGGGCATCTTCTCAGTAATTTATCATCTCCAAGCAGTAGTTTTTAAACTTTTTTTGACATGGTCTTATTTGGCAATCTGTTGAACCTATGGATCTCTTCTTTGAGTAATGCTTTCCACCCACCCCACCCCCATTCCCCATTTAATAGGTTTTTTTTTTTTTTTAGCTAAAGATTGTTTACAACATTCACTTTTATAAGATTTCGAGTTCCACATTTTTCTCCTTTTCATCTTCTCCTCCCCAAGACAGCAAGCAATCAATTTCATATAAGTTATTCATGTACAATTATTAAACTTAATCCCACATTAGTGGACTAATGTGAAAAGACTAAGAACAAAAGGGAAAAAAAAAACCATGAGGAAAAAAAAACCAAACAAACAAAAAGTGAAAATAGCATGCTTCCATCTGCATTCCACAGTTCTTTCTCTGGATGTGGATAGCATTTTCTATCATGCGGCTCTTTGGAAATGTCTTAGACCATTGTATTGCTGAGAAGTGCTAAATTAATCAAAGTTGATCATCACACTAATCATGTTCTTAAATGGCTAAGATACCTAAGTTTAAAAAGAAACCGATTATATTGAACCAGTTATTAAAAGTCCAACAACCCCCCCAAAAAAATCATGGTTCTCCCAAGTTAAGAACTGGTATTAGAGTTGCTTAGCCCACACAAGGATTATATCATTTGCCAAGTCAAACAGCCAATATATTCAGAATTAGGACTTAACTTTAAGGCCAGCTTCCCATTGCTTTTCTAAGAAAGGGATCTATTTTTGTTGTTGTTGTTGTTGTTCCATGATAGACTGTGTGAGACAGACTTAAATCTGACCAATGAGCAGTCTACTCCACAGGCTTCTCCTTTCCATAACTATGATCACATTTCTGCTATTTTTCTGGGTTTATAACCTCAGAATCATTCATAATGTTAAACATTTTTTAATAAGCTAGGACAAATTTAGCCTAACTTATAATGACCCAACACCTCATTTGGCAAGATTCTTCCCAATAAACATTACCGAGTTCCTACTGCCTTCTTCCTAATATTTCATATATAAGCAGAGAGAAAAGCTCAACAGAGACCAATGAGCATTTATTGACGTGAAATGTGAAGGGATAAATCCATGGTAACTGAATTAATAAGCAGCTGCCTACATGGCAACATCCACATGCAGAGAAAATAAACATATTGAAGATGATTTTCACCTTGAACTATCACCAAACTTATAAATTGGTTTGATAATTCTACCTCCCCAAACATACATACATATATATATATATATATATATATACACCTATATATGTATGTGTTGTGTATGTGTGTGTATATGTATATATATATATACACACATATATATATGTGTGTGTGTATATATATATATATATATATATATATATATATGTGGGTGGGTGGGTGGGTGGGTGTGGGTGTGTGTGGGTGTGTATATTTTTTAATTTACTTATAAATTTGAACTTGGATTTAGTGGCTTCCCCTTCCCACACACACAACCAGGTCTGTCTGCCCCAAAGGCTCTGGTGGCTGGGATAAGCTTAGGGCAGATGCTTTGTATGTGAACAGCACCAGAGTTGTTACCTATGCTGCTCCAAGCACATCCCTGTTGAACCTAAACTAGCATTTCAAATATTTATTGGGGAGTTTGGGATGTTTTTGAGAAACTCTCTTCAGGGTTATCAGGTGTCATTCCTGCCAGCAGATTCCCAAACTCTTTCTGTTTCTCTGGATGAGCCAGTTTTCTCATGAATTGCACTCCTATGAGATTGGGGAAAAACGAGAATCAGTTTACATTCAACAGTCAAGCCTGCCACCTAGAGCTCAGCAGCCCGAATCCCTCAGCTCCTGGCTCACCTGCCAGTGCAGTACTGAATCTCCTAGCTGCCACAACTGGAGAGAAAACACAATTTTAGGAAGCACGTTTTGATATTTTAAAAGGACCACACAATGACAATGATCATGCTGGTAAGGCAGAATATGTTCCAGAAACATGTTAAGTTTTTACCTACTGTGTGTAAGGAACTAGGGATATAAAGATGGAAAAATGCCCATTTCTGCCACATAGAAATTGATATTCAAGAAATTCTTGAAGAGAGGGAGGGCATAACATCTATGCAAGTAAGTTAAATATAGTCTGGGATAGACCAAAGTGCTCTAGAGAGAGATCACTTTTACCTGGAAGGATCAAAGATTTCACAGAGGGGATCCATGAAAGAGGAGGATTTCAGCCGGCAGAGTTGGGGAGAGAGAGAGAGACAAGGAAAGAAGGAGTGATAGAGGACAAAATAAGACTAGGGAATGGGCTGGAAATAATCCAGTTTTCTGGAAATGGAGAGCATGAGAAGATGAAATGAAATTATTTGGCAAAAGTAGATAGAAGTCAAGCTATTTTGTAATTCAGTTTTTCAGCAGTGTCCAATTCTTTGCAATCCCATATGGGATTTGCCATTTGCTTTTTCAGTTCATTTTACAGAAGAGAAAAACCGAGGCAAATAGAGCTAAGTGACTTGCCCAGGTTCACACAGCTGAAATGTTTGTCTAAGGCCAGATTTGAAGTCAGGAAAACTCACCTTCCTGATTTCAGGACTGGACCTTTATCTGCTGTCCCATCTAACTGCCAACGTCTAGATAAGATGTTTTTATTTTATTCTAGAGGAAATAGGGATACAACAAGTGATTTGAAGCAGGGAAATGATATAGTCTAAACTGTGAATGAGGAGGATTATTTCAGCAACTATTGCTCACCTAGATAAAGTGAATCAATTCTGGGGGTCTAAAGCTAGCTATCACTTTGCATTACTGAAGGGAGTCTTATTCTGATTCCTTTCATGTAAATGAATTAATTCACATCCCACAACTGGAACAGAAATTGTACTAAGAAACATAATAGAAACAGGGACTACATAAAGACAAGCAGGACAAGATAACACAACCAAAGTGGAATACCACTCTGGAATGTCTTACCTGTAGAAATAAACATGACTTTCCTTCAATGAAGAAAGAGTACAGAGGTAAAGTTAGATAAGGTAGTCTTTATTAATAAAAACATGAAGCTTTGATTAAACACACATCACAGATGATATTTATCATGGAGAAAATACAAATGGGGTAAAAAGCTTTGCACAGTGTCCTCCTGAGGTGCCAAAGAGCTCACAGGATGAAAGCCCCCCGAAATCACCAACTTCTCCATTCAAATAAAGTTTAAGAACAATCCACATTACACCAGAAACCAGATTGGGGGAAAAATAAGTCTAATACGATGAATTGTTGTCTCCTCCCCCAAGTCATCCAAAGTAAATTTCTAACGTGCAAATAATTTTCTTTTGGCCAAAATGTAACCCCAGTTCCTAAAAGCATACATCGCATCATAACAGAGCATCCGTTTCAATCAAAAAAGACAGGAGCCTCAACAAGATCAGTAGACACTTAAAACTGGAAATCTAGAAAACAACCACAAGTTTTTATTTATTTCCCCCCTTTTTTTTTTCTTTTGATAGTGCAACTCAGTCAACTGAGAGGAAGCTCAGAATTTGCGTTATGCAAACATGGCTCCCAGCAAATATGGGAAGAAGCAGACATCTTCAACTGTCCACTAGTCTTCTCAGTAAAGTCAAATATTTCAGAACTCCGGCTGTTGCTGTAGAGAAAGAGTATCACTGGCAACCACTATTTAAAACAGCATTTTGGGTTATACATGATATTTAAATATTCTAAAGTATACACACACACATTTATGTACTTAGAAGCTAACAATTGAATACTCTAACTTAAATAAAATTTCCTTTTTGACTTGACAAAAATGCTCTTAAAGGCAGGGATTTTTGTTGTTGTTGTTGTCTGAAGTGCAAAGTTATAACTGCATCAATAGTTGATCTCCCTCCTGCATCTCCCTCCTCCTTTACTATGTTTGTGGCAAAATAGCTTTTATTTAGAAACATGAGATTCCACTCTTCCCTGTCCCCAGATGGCTCACCTTTAACACAGACCCTACAATGCACTGGATAGCTTCTCTTCTTATTCAGGGGTTCTTTTGTGATGGCATTCAGAGGAACAGGGTCGCAACATCTTTTTAGGGAGAGGACGGGAACATTTTTTCATTCTTGGAGCTCTGCGTGCTTAAAAAGTCTGAATTGGCACAAGGGAGTGGAGACTCCCTAGAAGACAGCAGAGCCCAACAAATAATACCTACTACTGCTCCCCAGTGCACACGAGGCAGAAGTTATACTTCTGCACCCATATTCTGCTGTTCTCTGCTTTAATACTTAAGTTCAGCCCCATCAGAAGCATCAAGATTCAAGCCAAAGTTAGAAACTCTCAACTGGCTTGGGTGGACATTGAAATCCTTCCATTTCTCTTCCAAAAAAGAGTGAGCATGTCTAATCAGGGTTCAAATCAATTAAAAAACAATTTTTAAAAAATTTTAAAAAAGAAGCAATCCCTCAACAAAAAACCAACCACTTTCTATGAGGTAGCTGAGGTCAACTCCCAAGTCCACAGTACAAACAAAAGTGCTTAATCAATGCCCAGGCATTTATTAACGAACACTGTCCAGGTGCTTAATAAACACTTTCTTTGGAAACAACACACAGATCCCTACAGACACAGAGGAATCCTGAGATAAATCTATTACAGAGTGAGGGTGAAAAATAAATTTATGCATGAAGGAACCTTGGAGGCGGTACTGATGACAAGGAGTGGGACAGTGACCAGTGGTCAACATCTGGCAGATCTCAGCAGTCTGCTCACCTCCCAGAAAGATGGGGAGCCCCACCTGGACTAGACCAAGACGACCCAAGGACAGCTGGAAGAAACCCTGGCCCTCCAGAGTCCCCTGGCTCAAGGCTAACTGGACAACAAACGATCTCAAAGAACTACATTCTCCCAAATCACCCCAAACTAGGCTCCCAGGGAAGAACCCTCCTCTTTCCAGCCCTCCAATTTATGTCCTTGAGTTCTTTTAAATGTCAGCTCACACACATACAATGCTATTTTATTCCACAGTTTTTTGTTAATGAATGGCTTAAATACTTGTGCATAGAGGCCTGGATCCACAAAAAAGCTACTCATGATTCTAATACTGGTGGTATTATACACACACACACACACACACACACACACACACACACACACACACACACACAATATATATATATAATCATTATATATATAAGGACACATTTGTGCACATAGACCCCCACACGTGTGTGTGCAAGCACGCCCCTCCCCTCTACAATAGGACACTGTAATTAAGCAGCACCCCTTTTGCAAAGCAAGCTAAGGCTGGGGCCGCTTGGGGGAGGGACTGCAATGGCAGGGCAAAGAGAGGAAGCTCGGAGCATGAAGATCTGCAGTAGAAGTCCCGATTCCTTCACCACTACAACTCTCAGACTCCACCACCATCACCCAGTCACCTCGGCGGCCCTCCGAACCCTCACACCATCTGGACTGCAAAGGGGTCCAGCACACCACAGTGCATACAGAAAATATGAAAGACAAGCGGGAAGAAGAGGAGGAAGAAGACTGCATCCTGTTGAGTTAGGTCTCCGTAGTATAGTTATTGCAGGCTAGCGATGGCAGGGTTGAAAAGCTACTCCACCGCCTCCCGCTGGGATTCTGCTGGGGTGGTTCTGCACGGGCTTGCTCTTTGTAATTACCCAGAATGTTTTTGGCTTCTTCTGCATCCTTCAAAGGATCTTCCCCATACTCATCTTTTAGCCACTGCCGAAACTGGAAGGGTTCGAAAAACAAAGCTATCACATATTTGCACAGGCCCCGATAACTGTCTAAATGTTCTCAAACAGCAACAGAGAGGCAGGGGAGGTACTCACTCCACACAACAGGCTTTAAAAAACCCCACGCTTATACAAGAACTCATCATCTCAAGGATAGACTACCATAAGAGCCTTCTGATTGGTCTTTCTGCATCTTCTTCTTCTTCCCCAAAGTATCTCCCTAAGAGACAGGTCTGACCATGTCACTTCCCTCCTCAGTAAACCCCAAGGGCTCCCTATTACTTTCAGATCAAATATAAAATTCTCCATTTGGCTCTTTAAAGCTCCATCATCTGCCCCCTTCCTGCCTTTCTATTCTTTTTTGGATACTTTACTCTTCTCCATGCACTTACAAAACATGTCACACTGGCTTGCTTGATGCTTTTCCATACCATTTCCACCAATTCCTAGAATGCTCTTCCCACCCTCACCAATACCTCTTGGTCCCTTTCACTTCTCAGTTCAAATACCACCTCTGTGAGAAGACTTTCCAAGTCCCCCAGAAGCTAATTTCTTCCATCTCTGGTTACCTTCCTTTTAAACTTTGAAAATAAAGGATGAAAAGCATCCCCACCTTCTATTTACACTGTATATATTTTGTGTATCATTGAGAAGAAGATGACAGAGATCATCCTCCTACTTTCTTTTATACCCTCAGAGTTTAGCACAGTGCCAGGCACATGATGCTTATTGAATAACTAATTAATGGTAAATTGACCCACCATCTGCTGAACCAACAACAAAATGTTGAGAGCCATCATTACACTCGAAAGGTTATTAAAAAACAACAACAACAACAACAAAAACAAAACAAACAAAAAAAAAAAAAACAAACAAAATGAAGCAATAATGTCAATAACCTGAGTGTGAGAAAACTAGGACAAACAATGCTTTGGGATTGGAACAGAATGGAAAGAATTGAGAAACCTGGAGCAAAGAGAGAAAGAAATATTCTGCAAGTTATTCTCCCTATAAATTCAAAACAGAGTGGAAATGTTGAAGGCTCAGTGCTAAAAAGCTATTTGGGCTCCGAGTTCTCTAGTAAAAGAAGGCCAAGAAAAGGGCTTTTTTAAATGTCTGGAACTGTCAATAATCTGTGGGGTCTTACTTTCACAAGCTGATTTTCTATTTCGAATATTCCAAGAATACCCTCTTTCCCATGCAACAAATAAGTGACTCTAAATTAGGCTGTTTCTATGGCCCTTTCTGTTTCTAGGCTCACCTGCCAGGTATCCCACTTCCCACCCTCCATGCAAGGTTTTTTTTTTAATTCTATAGGCCCACTGTAGTCAAAAAATGCTTGATCTGTCAGTCTGGAATGTGACCTGAGTGCTGCAGGGGCCCAAAAGACAAATACCCTCTGAGTGTTGGGTAAGGGGCAAAGGACAGAGAGGGAAGGGATACCAGTATGCTCTCTGTGGATCATTTCCTCATTTCCTCATCTGTAAAATGAAAGGGTGGGGCTAAAGAAATGATCTCTGTGGCTGAAAGAGCCTGTGGAATTATATGATTAATTATATAAAGGGTGCTCTAGAATTATATGATTCCACTGCTTTAAGAATGGAATACTTTAGTCAACACACACGGAAAGCTCCCAAGGTTACCTGTTGAACTTCATTCTTTTCAAACTCCTGGAGCTGCTTCTGAAAGCCCAAGTTGGGATTGGCACAAGACCTTCCTGCCCGAACCATGTGTAGAGCATCTTCCCAGCCAAAATCAGTAATCGTCATGATGTAAGCAACCACCAAGGTCACACTTCTGGAAACACCAGCCAGGCTGATGAGCAAAGAGACAAAGGAGTCTGAATAAGGTTGCAATTTCATTTTTTTTTTAATTTTTAATTTAATTTTTTCAAATAATAAATATTTATTTTCTCTCCCCTTTATATCCTCTCTTAGAGGAAAAAAAATAAAATTAAATCAAGCAAAGCAATTCCTATGTTGGCCATGTCTAAAAATATATGTCTCCTATATTCTGAGTCTATCACCTCTTTATCAGGAAGTTGGTAAAACACTTTTTTGATGATTCCTTGGAATTGTGATTGGTCACAGCACTAATCAGAGTTCTTAAGTTTTTCCATTTTATTTTTTTTTGTCTTTACCAAGTTGAAAACAGCTTTGTATTGTAGAAACTGCAATCCTGATTTTGCTCATTTCATACCACATCAGTTCATAAAAGTCTTCTTAGATTTCTTTGAAATCATCACTTTTGTTATTTCTTAAGGATACAGTGGAATACCATTAAATTCATATATCATAATTTCTTAGGGCATTCATTGCCCAATAAATGGGTGCTCCTTTAGTTT
Organism: Sminthopsis crassicaudata; assembly: GCF_048593235.1. Classification (NCBI taxonomy): domain Eukaryota; kingdom Metazoa; phylum Chordata; class Mammalia; order Dasyuromorphia; family Dasyuridae; genus Sminthopsis; species Sminthopsis crassicaudata. Next base: position 162,046,506 of record NC_133617.1, read on the forward strand.
CCAGTTCTTTGCCATCATAAACCTCTTAACATTTTAGCTTGTTCAACCTCAGCTTCCTTAGCCTCCATTATTAAGTAATTTGTGAACAATAAATCATTTAAATGCATGAGGAAAGGATGAAATGTAAAGGAATGCAGAAGTGAGTTTGTCAATTAAAGAATTCTTGATGCCAGTAACAACATCCTTGATTACTTGTGAAAATGTTCCTTTTATTTGTATATATCTGCTTTCTGGTGGCCTCTCTTGATAGAGCTGTAGTTTGTTACAAATTAAATGTAGCCAGTTAATCTATGAAAATGCTTTGAAGATTCAGTGTTTTCACTAATATGGGTTATTCCTTTCACTACTAGGAACTGCAGCTCTTCCATGCTGGTCACTTCATCCTGCCCTCGTCCATATTTTCCCAAATATTCTTCTCAGAGGATTTACTCAAAATGGACTTCTCAGACTGGCTCTGGTTTTCTCTGCTTCTTCTTCTGGATTGCTGACCCAACTGTTCAGCAGTTGACCCTACTGGTCAGACACATGGCTGTTGTTCTGTCCAAATCACTGATGGCCACATACCATGTGGTTCTTTGGTTTTCTTTTGGTTTTTATGTTATTTTAATTCCAAGATGCTCCTCTCTATGGTATCACCAGAAGAATATGGGTACCAAAGATGGTCTTTTAGAGCAGTAAACAGTTTGACATCATATAAAGATCTATACTGTTTCTAAAATATAATACAGTCTGATCTCCTATAATCTGACTTCAAACTCGATTCATTATCCTTCTACAAGGTTTATTTAATATGTAAACATTGATGGATTCATTCTATAAAATAGTTTAACAATATGGGCAAAATGTATCTGTCTTTCAGTGTGAATAGCTTGACATGTAATATTATTTCACTGAGGAGGCTTTGAAGCATTCTGGTGCTTAATTATTATTAATTATTAATCATGCAATTAATGCCATCTATAATAAGAGCACTTGGAAAACTTCATCATCTATAAAGAATCCTTCTTATGCCAGGACATTTCTTATGATGCTGGCAAACTTCTTGCTTTAACACTTAAGTTGTTATCTATACTCAGTGTATCTCTGAACAAAAATTATTTCTGTCTGCCTCCATCGAGGGAACTTTGTAGGGCTTTGCTTTAATAATACTTCATCAGTAAAGACATTTCCAGGGTGCATTTTGCTCTATGAATCCAAACTCTTTTATAAAATTAATAAATATGGCAGGAGCTTATAGCTCCTCCTTCTCTTAATTAAGAAGCTTTTAAAAACCAAACATTTAATTACCTTCAACTACCTGAAAGGCAGCTTAAAACACAAGTGTAGTAAAAAGGTGCAGCTCAGCTTAGGCTGAGAAATGTTATCGCAAGGACAACGTAGGAATCTGGGAGGGTCCTAAAAAGGGGGAGTGAGATACAGAAACAGGATAAAAATTCTATGTCCTAAAACTCAAGTATTAGGAGGGCATTCTGCCTAAAGTATTATGAATAGCAAGGTCCAAGGTATATCATATTCAAATACAGGTAAAAACATACTCTAAAAGGCAAGAGTACATGACTTTAATTACACACTACTTTCCAATAATTCCCCTGAAATCTCCTTTTGCACATAATCAAAAGGTGACAAGTCTAATTTTTAAATATTAAGCCATATCATATTAACTATTTCCTAAAATAAATAAATGTCTTTTCAGAAACTTTTCTGGAGCAATTAAGCTATCTGACTTCCTGCCTTATCTTCTTTGTTCTTCTGGAATGGTGGAGCTACCATCAGCATGTAGACGTCGCCTGCTAAGAAGGAATTGTTATGTTTATAAAGAACTCTTCTTTAAATAATAAGTACCATTTTGCTGTTACATAGAATCTTCATTCCAGACATCTCAAAAGCTCTAAACCTATATATCCAGGGTCATGGATATGGGCAAAAAGCTAGAGAAGGATCTGGCAAACTACTCCAGTTATCTTTTTTCCCTCAAGTATTGTTTGTTCAGTCATATTCAACCCTCTGTGACCCAACATTTGGTGTTTTCTTAACAAAAATAGTAGTTGGTCACTTCTTTTTCCCAGCTCATTTTACAGATAAGGAAACTGAGGCAAACAGGATTAAGTGATTTGCCTAGGATCACATAGCTAGTATCTGAGGCCAAATTTGAATTCAGGTCTTCCTGATTTCAGGCCTAGTACATTGTGTGGCCTAGATGTCCTATTATTCACCTATAAAGTATACACTAGTACTCTACCTCATATTGTGTCTAAATATGTTGTATATAGTAGGGCTTCTTAAACTTTTTCCCTATTCATTTACATGTCCCTGGACATATAAGTATATGAAACAAGTTACAGCAAAACATTTATTGATAATTAACCATATTTTTGTGATTTCCACATTCAGTTTTAGACCCCATATGGGGTCTTTATCCACAGTTTAAGAAGTTGGGGTATAGTGTTTGCAAAATAAAACTAACAACATTCTTTCATGTTTCTAAAATAAAGTATTTTGAAAACATATTTAAAGCCACCTTAATTTACCATCTTACCTTTTATATAACAGCTCTTTCCCCTTTTCATATATTACATATATGTATGTATGTATACATGTGTGTTTCTATACATACATATATGTGCATTTAGCTAAAAATTTCCAAGCAAGTGGAAAAGACATGCCTAAAAAGTGCCTAAAGGGCATTCAAATTTCTAGGCTGAAACTCATACCTGTATCATTTCTATTGGAATGCTAAGAGAAAGCTTAGAAAAAGCAGTTTCTATTGTCAAGAAATCTCAAAGGTCAAAGCAATCCCTAGTAGCAGCTCGGAATGAAAAACAATTGGGATCCTGGGTATGGTCCTTGGTGAATGAAAATATCAATTAAATATATGAAATGATAGGAGGGGAAAGTAAGGGGGAGTGCAGTAGAATATGTAATTCAACAGGAATCTATTAAGTGCTTACTCTATGCCAAGAACTATCACAGACACTGGGGAAGAGATAAAGACCAAAAAAACAAAAACAAAAATAAACAGTTAATTAATTGGGTTGGGGAAATGTTTAATCCAATCTAATAATAAAAGAAAGAAAAAGAAAGGAAGGAAGGAAGGAAGGAAGGAAGGAAGGAAGGAAGGAAGGAAGGAAGGAAGGAAGGAAGGAAGGAAGGAAGGAAGGAAGGAAGGAAGGAAGGAAGGAAGGAAGGAAGGAAGGAAGGAAGGAAGGAAGGAAGGAAGGAAGGAAGGAAGGAAGGAAGGAAGGAAGGAAGAAATTGACACTTAGAACCATCTAAATGATTTTTACCAGTCACCTAAATATTAAATAGGCAGAGCAGGAACTAGAATACAATTCTGCTGACTCTCAAATTCAGGGCCTCTTCTGCTGTTTCCCAATATTTGGGATTATGCATAGGTAGAAACTCTGACAAAGGAACCAAACTAATAATTATATGGAAAAAACAGATAGCCAGAAAATGGCTTGGCAAAAGTAACAAGCTTGTTAACAAAAATATTCTTAGGTAGTAGACATACGTACCAGTGTACAAGACAGCCCTCACCTCTAAGCCGGCATTCATGAATGAACCTGATACTCTCTTTAAAATGTCTTGTCCTGGGCAGAAGAGAAAAAAACAAAATATTTAAGCAGAAAATTTCAATGTTAAACACTCTCTAAGTAAAAAAATATATTATAATTGAAATTTTTTGAAAATTCTTTAATTTTCAAAAATGTGGACCAACCTGCCCAGGTCTGACTCCATCTCTATAAATGACATCAATGAACATGTGAATCTCACAAGGGTGCCAGAAATTTTAGAAGCCCCTATACGTTATTTTCCTGTTTTCCACTGAACTAAGGGATTCATGATGTCCTTCTTGTCAAACCCATTCTCCCAGGTCAGAATCCATGACCAAGCATGCAACAGATGAGCTCACCACACCCTCACAGCCAAGCCTAAAGGTGACAAATATAATAATAACACAGACTAAGCAGGGCCATTCCTACATGCTGTCACAGTTAACTATTTTGGAATATGTATGGGAATTAGCTCTCAAATTCCTAAAAGCCATTTTGTGGAAAGCTAACTAGATGTAGTAGAAAGAATATGAGACTTGTGCCTAAGTTTTCATGACCCTATTTGGGATTTTCTTGGCAAAGTTACTGGAGTGGTCTGCCATTTCCTTCTTCATGTCATTTTACAGAATAGGAAATTTAGACAAACAGGGTTAAATGACTTATGCAGCTAGTAATTGTCTGAGATCAGATTTGAACTCAGGAAAATGATTCTTCCTAACTCCAGGCCCAGCACTCTATATACTGCAGCCCCCAAAGTCAGAGGAAGTAGATTCAAAACCCACCATTAATATAGACAAGATCAGGGCAGCTGGGTGGTACAGTAGATAGAGCAACAGCCCTGAAGTCAGGAGGACCTGAGTTCAAATTTGGTCTCAGAGACTTAACACTTCTTAGCTGTGTGACCCTGGGCAAGTCACTTAAATCTAACTGCCTCAGGGGGGGGGGAATATATATATATATATATATATATATATATATATATATATATAGAGAGAGAGAGAGAGAGAGAGAGAGAGAGAGAGAGAGAGAGAGAGAGAGACACAGAGACAGAGAGACAGACACAGACACAGAGACAGAGAGACAGACAGAGACAGAGATCAGGAGTTTCCAAACTATTATCAGGTCAAAACTACCCTACTCTCTGCTTTTGCAAGGTCATAAGCTACGAATAGTTTCACAGTTTAAAAATACAATAATTTTTTTTCATTTAAAAATTAAAAAAAATTAAAAAACCCCAAAAACTGCTCACTCTGAGTTGGCATAGTTTGAACTAGATGCTCTTAGGAGATTAAGATGAAGATCTTTAATCTTAGGGACCTTACTAACAATGGGCTTATATAAGTCCCTCCACTCTGGCCACATTTAATCATACAGTCACAGCAAGGACAAGGAATGCAAATGACCTACCTGAGCAGGTCTGACAACCACCTTCCTTGACCCTCCCTTCCCGCACTGTTTGAAACCTGGAGCTCCCTTCATATTATGTCTTAGATGGCTCTCTTTCTTTGCTATAGGCACTCTCAGCTATTTACTTGCTATCAGGAACCACACCTCGTTAGTCTTGGGGAGAGATCAAAAATCTTTGAGTATATATAACGATGTTGAAAATAGTTCTTAAAATTTTTTGTGTCATTCTTGTCTATTATAAAGTCAAATCATTTATGGAAAACACATTTTTTAAAATTACGGAATGAGTATAGGACTACCTTGAGCATACTGTAAATAATCCAGTGTGAGTCCACAATTACTTATTAAGCACCTACTATGTGCCATGCTTGAGCTAAGCCCCAAAGACATAAAAAATATTGTGTTTTGATACAATATTTGCCCTCAAGGAGTTGACATTCTAATGGAGGAAATAACATGCAAATAGCTACTTATAGATGAGATCTATAGCATAAATGTAAGGTAATCTGAGGGAAGAAGTTAGCATCTGGACAGATCAGGAAGATCTGCTGTAGAAGATGGACTTTAGGCTGAGTCTTAGTAAGAGATGGGAGATGAAGAGGGATGCAAGTCATGTATGGAGACCAGCCAGTTTCAGGCAGGGAGATCAGTGATGGAACATTCTATTCAAGGAGCAGCCGAATGGCAGTCAAATGTAAAGAGGCTCAAAAGGAAGAGTCAGTCCAGGATTAGTTTTCAGAACTGTGCTTTCCTGCCTAGCCAAGACAAGAATACTAAAAAACTAAATAACAACAACAAAAAGAACTCAAGGAGAGGAACTAAGGAACAGCCAACTGGCACAGGGGCAGCAATAGATAGGAAAAAAAAAAACCAACTACTTTCTATAGACACACAAGTACACAGATAAAGATAGATATATAAGTACATATGTATGTATAATTCATTTCTATGTGATGCTTTAAAATTTTCAAAGACTTGCATACTTTTTTTTTTTTTAAATTTTAACTTCACAACTGCTCTATGGGATAGGGAACACAAGTATTATTATCTCCATTTTACAGGTGGGAATATTGAGGTTCAAAGGAATTAAATGACTGGCCACAAACCACATAAAATGGGATTTAAACCTGGGTTTCCCAGACTCTCATGCTCGGAATTCAACATACTATGCAATGCCTCTCCATGTTTATACATACATGTGTATGTATATATATGTCTATAATCAACATCTGTACAGGATAAATATATTCCACCCAGTGGAAAGTTCTAGGTAGAACTAAGACCACCAACTTTTGCCTCCTACACAAATTCTCTCATTAAGCCTGGAAAATTATACAGTAGCTATTTGCAAAGCTATAAATATTAATCAGAAATATATGAAAATGGCTTAACCTCTCCCTCTCAGGTGTGAACCATTACTTAAGACAGGGAAGAGGAATACCTGGCTCCTGAGGCAAGCTAATTAAGAGCTGAGATTGCTCCCCTCACTCCGCACTTTCACATACTCTAGGGAAGTACAATGTAATGAGAGGACCAACAGAATTGGCAGAAGAGTTGGAATCCCAGTTCTGCTACCTTGGAGGAAGTCAATTCTCCTCCCCAGGGTGCTCTTTAAGGCTCCTCCCAGCTCTGAATGCTAGGATCCTGTTCAGAAAAGATCTTACTACTCACCCAGGCCACTTCATTATCATCTCCTTCTCATACCCACCAAGCCCCCAGGTTTGAGATCTTTCTCCCTTCTCTGTGGTAAACTTTTCTGGTAGAGGGGAGATCTGGGTCAATGATAAGGGGTACGTAAGAACAAATCAAAAAGAAAAATCAAGAAATGACAATCATTTAAGTAAAAAAGGATGCACAAATGACAAGGTCCCATTTCAAATTATACAAAAATCTACCCACTACCATATTCCCCCATGATGCCCTCCAAAATCTCAGTGAACACCGCCAAAATTTACATAGTGTGATTGAAGACATTGGTCTGATCCTTTTTACCGAAACCTTTGAGCAGGGACAATTTCCTACATCTGGTTCTTACACCTGTGCTCCCCACCCACACTATGAAACCTAGATTCTTACAGCTTATTTTTGGACACCATGTGTATTTAAGTCAGGGCTTCTCTCATGTGTTGTAACTAAGGGGACGGAGGGGAGTCACAGTCAACAAGGCAGCATCTCCCTGAGTCAGGACAAACTAAGTTTGGCCAAGTCTGGAAACAGAGATAAACAATGTAGCATCTGAGGCACCTTAAACCTGTTAGGCCCTTGAGGAAAAATCTTAGAAACCCTTTTTACAAATGAAGAAGCTGAGCTCCAGAAAGGAAATGCCTAAGACAGGATCAGAGTCAGCCCTCAAACTCAGGCCCAAACTCTATGCTTATTACATTCTCCTTCAGTCTACAGTTAGGTCTACCATGATGGGTGACAACAAATTGTAACCAAGGCTATTTGGTAGAGCTCAACATCTTTTCTACCACTTGGTTGCAATATAAGGCAGCATCTGGGACCCCACAGTCAATACTCTTTGGCAGGGATATTTGATATATGGTTTCTCCAAAGCTACTAAAGAGACAACAAAGAGAAAATGTTAGGGAGGGAAATGTTTAACAAGTATGTGTGACTCACAATCCAGCTAAGCATTAGACTAATTTAGCCTAACCAGGCATTACATTCCTAGAAATGTCTTTTCCAAGAAAATCAAGAGGTGGGAAATCACATTACAATTTTGGCGCAGATCCGTTAATGTGTTTCAGAGCAGGGTATTTCCAGGGAAGACTGTGACATAAGACCAAGCACTAATCATTAAATCCCCTCTCCTCCACCCTGGGAAAAACCCCAGACCTCAAATCATTATTACAACTTAATTCAAATTTGAAGCAGAAGCACTGACTGACAGCACAATGTCTGCCACAAGCTGTCTCAATAAATACAAGTTTCCCCTTTTTGCCATTCATTTGATTCACTTCCATGGCAATGAGAAGTCTTGCAGAAAAAGCAGTGCTTGAGTGAAAGTAGACCCCAGATCTGCTAGAAGGAAATGCTTCTATGTCTATTTGTACAAGTCCCAAGAAAGGAAGAACAGAAAAAATTAACTGGATCAATTCAAATAAAACACATATAAATCTTCTGTCACTTAATTTTTTAAAGTTTAATTTTAATTTTTAAAGTTCTTTTTATTTTGTTAAGAATATTTTCTAGAAAAAAAACAAAAAAAATTTAAAGACTTTTCTGGTAACATATAAACTAGATTTTGTGTAAACACAATTTAAGAGAGTTGATAAATATAGCTTACTTTATAATTTAACTTTTTTTGTTCAATTAAAATCATAAACTTTGGGATATATTTGACAAAAGTGTTCTTACTCTTCACTTTCTATCTTGATATATATAATATACATATATAAATGTGTCTATATATAAATGCACACACAAATACCCCCAACTCTTTTCTGAAATTCAGTTTTCTGTCTCTGTCTCTCACAAACACATATACACACACCCCTGTCCAAACGCTCCCCTCTTCTAAACTTCCCTATTTCTGTCCAGGAGAACACTTTTCAGTCACTCAAATTCACAACTTCAGAATCAATCTCAGCTCTTTGCTCTCCCTCCACATATTCAATCAGGTGGCTAAGTCTTGATGCTTTTCACCCTACGATATCTTTCCCATCAGTCATGTTTTCCCCCAATTCACAAATCTACTGCTCCCATTTTGGTACTTATCGCCTCTCATTTGGATTACTGAAATAATATTCTATTTGGTCTCCTTGATGCAAGTTTCTCCACCCTCCAATCCATTTTTTCACAGCTACTTAAGGAACATTCCAAAAGTAGGATCTGACTATGCCAAATAGCTACTTCAATAAACTTCAGTAGCTCCCTATTACTGGAAATCCATTGCAACTTAGCTCCTCCAACCAGCTCAACATTCTAGATCAATTTGCCTCTACTCAAGTCAAAGTGGTCTTTTTGCTGTTCCTATTAGTTAGTCAACAAGCATTTATTAAGCATTTACAATGTACCAGGCAACAAGCATTTTTATTAAGCACTTACTGTACACCAGAGATTGTTCTAAGTCTCAGATATACTCAAGTCCTTCAAATTGTCCTAATTAGAAAGCAGAAAGTATAAAAGGATTTTAACATTTCTGATTGCTCTCGATGTCTGGCAGTTGCTCAGATCATCCTTTTTATTATTTTTCTTGTTTTGTTTTGCATTTTATCATGGTCATCCCCTTTCTTAGTTTTTCTTAATATGTAAACATGAATAAATTGTATATGAAAAAGTGTACATCTGTTACTAATGGTTTGTTTTTAAAGCATCCATTTAACTTAACACAATAGTAACAAAACCATCCTGTTTTTGTCCGTCTCTTTCTAAGCTTCCTTCAACTCTTCTCTCTGTATTTTTAAATGTTTCATTTTATTTCTTTTCTTCTTGTTTTGTGGTATTATTATCACTACCCAACTCTCCCTCCCTCTTCCTAGCACTTCTACTTCCTAATGACTCTCTCCACTCCCCTGCCAGCCAAGGGAGAAACCTCCCTTATAACAAAGAAGAGCCAAGTAAAAGTAAACAAAATAAATCCACCCTTCCTATCTGACAATGGATGCCTCACTTGGGGCAGCCAGGCGACACACTGGATATAATGCTGGGTTTGAAGTCGAGAAGACGAATCTTCCTAAATTCAAACCTTGCTCACACACGAGTTATATTATCCTGGGCAAATTACGCAATCATGAATGCCTCAGTTTCCCCATCTGTAAAATTAATTGAAGAAGGGAAACCACTGAAGCTGGAGATGATTGAAATGAGTGAACAATCACCAAGTCCATCAGCTCTTTCCCAAAAGTCAGAAGAGGTAACCATCAATCCTCTAAAGATACAATTTAACTTGCATTCACAAGTTTTTGGAATTTGTTCCAAATTCCAAAGTTGTTCAAATAGTCACTGTGTAAATAATTCTCGTGGTCTGCTTATTTGCTCCCAATTAAGTCATATTCATTTACCATTCTTGGTTCAGCCATTCTCCAATCAATTGGCCTCTGCTTTCCTTCTATATCCTATAAACAATTCTGCTTTATAAAAACACAGTGGGAGTGCATTTGACATGGGAACTTTTCCTTCTACTGCTGACCACTGAGTATTAAATTCATTTTTAGCATTTATATCATGAACCTGGTTAGACAGCATGCTCATCACATTTGCAGATGATACAAGGCAGAACACCATACTGGATACTGTTGTTGTTTGTCACTTATTTTTGAAGAGGACCAAGGACATCATAAGGTGATGTTTTGACTTCTACATGAATTGGATTTAAATGAGAAAAGGACTCTGCAAGTCCCAGTCCTCCCTGAATACTCCACACACCCCATACTCTAGGCACTATATATTGAAAAGGAAGACACAAAGACAAATTTAATATCTTTGTAATAATTAAGTAAAGTCCCTACCCTGATGGACTTTGTAATCTACTTAATAAATAATAAATTGAAATAGACTTATCAGAAATACTTCGTATTAGCAACCACTATTGCTATTATATTTTAAATACAATCTTTCTGTACTATTAGAACCCAAGTCAAGGATAAGGAAAAGAAAAAGAAAAAGAAAAAGAAAAAGAAGACCCTGAAAAACTTAGAGATCTTTGAAGCCTGTTGCTAAATGTTACAAGTATACTAAGGTTTACATACTTCATATTCTGAGTTGAATCAAATTTCCTTAGACTACATAGAGAAAACCCCCTTTCTAATGTTTAAATATAAAATGTTTAATGTTTATAATATAATGTTTAAATAAAAAAATGTTTAAATATTATTGTGCACCATATAATTATGACATTGGGACAATGACATATTAATGTAGCTAAATCTAATATCTTTGACATAATAATAATGATGATGATAATATTTCTACAGAACTTACAAAACACTGTATAAGTGCCTTACAAATATTATTTCATTTAATCTTCATGCTATTACTATCTTCATGATACAATTTAGGAAACTGAAGTAAAAAGATTTTAAATGACTTGCTCAAAGTCACATACCTAGTAAGTGCTGAGGCTGAATTTGAACTCAGCTCTTTCTAACTCTAAGCATAATATTGTATCCACTGTACCACCTGGTTGGAGAGAGCACTGAAAATGGAACAAAGAAAAACGCCTTGAGTTCAAATCCTGTCTCAGATATTTACTAGCTATAGGACCTTTTAAAAAATAATCACCTAATTTTTTTTTTGTCTCTCTCAGTTTCCTAATCTGTAAAATGGGAATAATAAAAAGCATCTCCCTTACTGTGATGATGAAGATTCACAGACACACAGACACATAAACATGCCATATATGTTATGTACAATAAGTTTTGTTTATATATATATATATATATATATATATATATATATATATATATATATATTTGTATAATACACATCAGTGTGTATGTGTATGTATAAAACACAGCACTACTTGAATAGTTAACAAATGTTATTACCTTATAACTATAATCTTTTATTATATTGGAAAAGGAAATATCTTTTTTAATACTTAATTTTTTTCCTACAATTATATATAAAGACAGTTGTCAATATTCATTTTTATAAAATTTTAAGTTTCAGATTTTTCTCCCTCCTTCTTTTCTCTTCTCCTTCTTCAAGATAGCAAGCAATCTGATAAAGGTTTATACATGCAGTCATGTTAAAAATATGTCCACAATTCTCACTCCCTGTACCCCAATCTTTCCAACATTATGCAATACCCATGGGAGACATTGGCACAGGACTGCCCAGCATGGAGTGTCCTAAACGTGTTCTATGAACAAAGCAGAATTAAATTAGCCCAGAAGCCATGCGAGAAGCACAAAATTAGAGCAGCTACTTCCTATGTTTATAAGGACTATTTATGTCTAACCTATGGCAGAGCTTTCTAAGCTCACACTGATCTGATCAGCCACAATCTGACAGATACACCATAACTCGACTCTATCACAGGGATATGATTTTTGTCTCTGAGAACAAAGGGCAACAACCCAACCCACAATCCCTTATATGACTAGCTAGTTAGAAAATGGGAATCAGCTATCAATTAATTCTTCAATTCATCTCCTCAACTGGGAGGTGTTCCTGTAGCATTCTTCCTCCCTTGTCCTCCCCTCCTCTCCCCTCCACTCCCCCAACCTGGGTTTATAAGGTTATTTAACTCTGAGAACTTGAACTTTCACATTTCCTGATTATAAACAACAAAATATTGGCAGAACTGAGATAAAACTCTCAAGTCTTTCTGTTATGTCATCGGGGGTTTCTGCATTTTAAGTTGTTGGAAGGACGTGAGGAAATGACTAGGGACTAAGGCAAAAATACAGACAAATTACATTTAGATAATTAATCACCCTCCTGGCAGCAAACAGCAGCTGAAAAAGCAGCTAAAATATAACATTAAACAAATCTTCAAAGGTCAAATTATGTTGTACCTAGTCTAATAAGTCTCCTTTGGCCTAAGGTTTGTTAGAATGCTGGGAGATGAGGAAAAGTTAAGGTGAGAAGAAATGAGATTATCAGATGACATCCAAAGCTCAAAATCATTACTCTGCCATCTCATTCCCATTTGAAAGCAGAAAATAAGAGGATTTTTGGCATTTCATTTTGGGATTGGGATTGAAGAGACTGACAATTTGATAATGATATAGAAAAATGAAGAATCAGACTAAGGAATAGATGTCAACATGGAATAGCCTATTTCTAATCATTAGAAAGATATGTTGCATCTTAACACAACCACTTTTTACAACTTATGTGAAAGCTATTTATCAGCTTTTATAAATGTGTATCATTTTATATATATATATATATATATATATATAAAAAAAACCATCAATGCTATGTGGATTGTACTAATAATTACAAAGGGAATGATGGCATTCATCCAACAGATTCAGAGTATATTATCAGTTGCTACATGGTACAATGGATAAGGTAATGGACTTGGGAGTCAAAAAAAGTGGCTCTAGGACTCTGGGAAAGTTACTCAGTCTCAGTTTCCTATTCTGTAAAATAGGGATAATCATAGTGCCTGCCTTCTAGGGTTATTGTGAGGGTCAAATGAAATGAGAGATTTAAATAAAATGCTTTTCAAGTCTTAAAACACTATCATGCCAGTTATTATTCATATTAGTATTATTAACTGAAATCACAGAGATGAACGTTGTTCAGTCACTTCCAACTCTTTCTGATTCCATTTGGGGTTTTCTTGGCAAAGATACTAGTATTGTTTGCCATTTCCTTCTCCAAGTCATTTTACAGATGAGAAAACAGGAAAAAAGGATTAAGTGACTTGCTTAGGGTCACAGCTGGTAACTGAGGCAGGATTATTTTTTTTAAATATGATAAAATTTTATTTTCAAATGTAAACAACATTCTTAATTCATGAGCCCTACAAAAACAGGCAGGCCACATCTGGCCTGCAGGCCACAGTTGCTAACCCCTAACAAAAGACCATTAAAATATGGTTTATCCTTTGAGATTAAACATTTCCATGGGATATGAAAAAACTCTGTATATGAACAGTGTATATGAACAGTACCAGGCAAATACATAGCAAAATAATAATATAATTTAAAATTAAATTAAATTGGATTACAGCAAATAAAAAGATCAATAAACAGAAACTGAATGCCTGAATAAATGAAAAATAAAAAGTTCTCAGAGAGCAGATAATGAAACATAACTCTCTTCACTTGACAGAATATATACAATCAAAAGTGGTTACTCTCTTGATGTTTTTGCTTCATTGCTTTCTTTGCCAGGGAGCAGTTGGGGCTGAAAGGCTAATGTCAAAAACAAAAGGTTTCAATAAAACATGTTCAAAAAATGATCTCAATAGTGTATCTATAATTAGGAAAAATGAAACAGTTGTAGAATAGTTGTTTTATTTATAAAAGGCTAGAGTGTGCATGATTTCACTAGGATTACTAATGGCTTAAAAATTCAAACTTTAACCAACTATTTTTTTAATATTATTTTCCAAATGATTAATATGAAAGTCACTTTTTCTCCATTAGATAAATTATCTTCTTTCCTTCCTTCCCAACTGAAACAGTCAAAAGGAAGACAATAGATTGGTTGTAACAATCAGCTATTCAATTGTTTTCTCTGAACATACTTCCTGCAAACAAACCCTATATGAGTGTTTGCTATAAACCACACCATCTACTATGACTTAAGACCCTAAAGTGAACTCTCATCCCTTCACTACAGTGAAATTATGCAGGAAGGCAGGCAATCAGATACAGCATGACCCCTTTAGAACACTGATGTGCAGATGAATATGTAGGGGCAGGAAATAACTCACACCCAATAAAATAACCATATAGGATTGTCAATTTTTGGGTATGCTTATGTTTCAGGACCATGATCTGACAAATAGCATAGCTGAACCCATGTAACAAACCAAATTCACATACTAGCCTTACATCACTGAATAAACTGGGTCACATATGTGAATTCTCCTAGTGACTGATACTGGCCCCCTCCTCCAAGGGCTGAAATTTGGTTTTTTTTAACCATTTTTGATCAAAATCTTTCTAAAATTTATCACATACTCCCCGGCCTTATCTGAATACTCTGAAGAGAACTTTGTCTTTTCCTGCTGACACAGATGCATCACGATAAGTGCCAAATTGCCAAGGTGTGAGATAGCAGTGGTTCCTGAGATGGAGTGGGCAGTCCTTCCAAAGTTCAGGCCACTTGATAGATGGGGACTCTGCCAAAGATTGCACAATGAAAATCAGAGAAATAGGCTCATAAGCATGGTAGAATCTCTTGAGATTAGAGAAATACTACCCAGCTAAAAATAGCCACCAAAAACATTGGCCAGAGCTGCTATGATCTTCAGAGAAACCCAGAGCTGTACTTCCTTCCGTACATAGCATGCCCTTTCAACCACTTCTGTTTCTCGGCACAGCTAGTTACCAGGGAAGTTCTGAAAACCTTCCTCCCTTCAGCCTTCCAAACCCAGGATTTATGTGCACTAGGGGATTGTGAGTTCTGATCAGTGACTGGAGTCCCTCTTCTACAACGGGAGATGATAGAGATGGGACACCTTCACTGCCAGAGTTAGGAGTAAAAATGGGCTGACAGGTCACATTCTCCTACTACTTTCTCCAACCTACCCATGCTTCCTTTCTCTCTGGCTACAATGCAATTCTAGTCACTCTTCTCTAAAATGTGTATGTGTTTATAGAAATAGCATAGCACCCTGAGTAGAGAGCTGGCCTTGGAGCTGGGAACTGTCCCAGCTCTGTGACCCTGAACAAGTTCTCAATGTTCCAGGCAATCTTCTAAGACTACTGAGGAGTTACTATTTGAACTGGTTAAAGCTTCCTCATTGAGAGATCCCAATAACCTTCATAAGTATGATCCCCATCCCAATATAGGATAGACACACAGCCAGCTCAAAAAATCCAATTTGTGGCCTCTCTATCCCAAGAGCTTCGCTGAAAGAGTAAAATCAAGGATAACAGACATAAAAGTATTTGATAATCTTGAGTAACTAGTTGTATCCACAGTAAAACACAGAAATCAAGATTTTAAAATTAGTATAATTGCTATTGATACAGTACCTTTACCTTCAGCAGGCTCAAATGACTTATTTCATTTGTTAGCTCAATATCTCTATTTATGGGTACAGGTAGATGTTATGAACTATTTTCACAACAAAGAAACTAAAGCAGAGAAAAATTAAGTGGCTTAGCTGTGGTTAAGGTGCTGGAAAGAAAGAGAACGGGGATAAAGAACTATTCACAGGATTCTCAGGGAGAAAATCAGCAATATAAGTTGAGTTTTTCCTTTAAGAACAGTACAATAAAGGGCTGCTTGACAACATACAGATAGAGGACCGGCCCTAGAGTCAGGAGACCCAGAATTCAAATAGGACCTCACAATTCCAATAGACTTGTGATGGAGAGAGTCATCTGCATCCAGAGAAAGGTCTATGGAGACTGAATGTGGATCACAACATAGTTTCCCACTTTCATTGTTATTGTTTGTTTGCTGTTTTTTTTTCTCTCTCTCTCTCTTTTTTTTTTTTTGATCTGATCTTTCTTGCACAGCATGATATATGTGGAAATATATTTAGAAGAACTGCACATGTATAACCTATATTGGATTACCTGCTGTCCAGGGGAGGAGAGAAAGGAGAGAGAAAATTTTGGATCATTAGGTTTTGCAAGGGTGGATGTTGAAAACTGATCTTTGCATGTATTTTGAAAAACAAAAAAGTTATTATTATGAGAGACAGACAGACACATGGGGAAATAAAACAAAACCAAATTGGGCCTCAGATACTTGATACTAGCTGTGTGACTCTGAACAAGACACTTAACCCTGACTTCCTCAACAATAAACAAATAAAAAAATATTGAATGAATGAAGGCATGAAGTAATTGATTGATTAAAGAAAAGAATAGCAACTGAATAAGTATGGCTACACAGTTGGGTTTGAATATGTTGTTCCTTTAAAAATAATTATCTCAAATCTCCCATGAGATAGTCAAGCTGTATCTTGAATGCTCCACTAAGTCAAAAAAGGACATGTGGGTTCTAATCCTAACTTCACTGTGCTATCCTGCTGTGTAACCTCCAGCAAATCTTTTCCCCTGCAACAACAAAAACAAGAACAAAAATTTCTATAGCACTTAAACTATTTGCTTTACAATTCTTCTCTCATTTGATCATCACAACAACCCTGAGAAATAGGTGTGATTATTATCCTCATATCCCCAGGGTCATACCACTATTTAAATTGGGTCTTTCTAACTCCAGCCCTGATGCTCCATCCATTTGCCACCTAAGAGAGTTTATATGAATAACCTGTAAGATCCTCTTCTGCTTTTAATAGCTTCTTACTGCCCTGCTCTTTTATTTAGTTTTTAATATCATAAAATAGCAAAACTTACAAGTTCTGAGAAGGGGAATCAGCGGCAGGAATACACAGGTACTTAACTCCCTGTAGAATAGAACAAAATATTGTTAACCCAAATGTAATACACTCCCACCCACATACATACCCACATTCCCCCACACACACCCACATACCCACATCCAATTTAAAGGAACCTCTTGTTAAGGTCCAAAAAAAAAGGAAAAAAAGAGAAGTTTTTCATGAGCATTTTGTTGCCAAGAAACCATCCAAATTAGCATTTTTTAAAACATATTCCTGGTTATTTTCCACAACTATAAACACAAATGCTCCTATGCCATCATGTAAACATTCAAAATATTTTTAGGCCGAATCCATATACTTCACCAAAAAGTAAAATGCTGAGTAATTTCTAATTAAGTTTCAAACCTCTTCAATGCCACTTTGCATTATGTCCATCCCATTTAGGATTCAAAATTACCCAAAACAAAAAAGATTGTTAGCAAAATGCTTTAAGCCTTAAATTAAAGGATTGTTATTGTATTATATTGCTCTTTGCTAATGAGCATCAATTTTAATGAATTCTACAGCCAAAACTGCTTTTGCTTAATTTGTTAACTTATAAATATTTAATTGTGCTTTTGGTACCAAATCAGTGGTTCATTTATAACTGAGGGAAAAAGTCCCCTTGCTATTCCTGCTTCACTGTTATGTCCCTTCGAAGCCACACTGCACATCTCTGAGGGCAAGTGGGGATTACCCTGCTTCCTTCAGAAAGGCTTACAGTAGCTCCTAAAATGAGTTCTGAACACACAAAATAAATACC
Source organism: Sminthopsis crassicaudata (assembly GCF_048593235.1). NCBI lineage: Eukaryota > Metazoa > Chordata > Mammalia > Dasyuromorphia > Dasyuridae > Sminthopsis > Sminthopsis crassicaudata. The sequence continues at coordinate 162,064,204 of NC_133617.1, forward strand.
TGGGTTGCCAAAGCATCCGTTCCTACACCTGTGCTCAGAAGATAGGGCTTTTAGAAAAGCTAGGAAAGAGCCTTGCAAAGTCTTAAAAAGCAAAACTATACTGACTGAGCTCTCAGAAGGACCCCTAATACCTCCCATATCATATTCAGTATAGAAAATAACAGTGACCATCAAAAAATAGGAAGTTATCATCATGAAGCTACCGAGATAATTAGTGAATAAAGAAAATATAAATAAGGCCTAATGGTTTATGTCTTGGTCACGTTACAGGTATGGGAATGATTCCTGCTTCAAGAGAAAGATGCCATTCTGTAAAGTCCTCTGCCTCGAACACACAAACAAGATATTCCAACAAGAAGTCCTTTGCATCACTGCTTCATACAATGACATTTCACCATGCTACTTAATCAGTTTCTGAGCAGCACCAACTGAATACTGTCTCTTCAAGGATTTTTTGCTACATTTTTCCTAAAATATTCCTTCCTGTCTGCTTTTCTCCAATTTTGAGAAGCCAAGAAAAAGTTTTCCCTGCAGTATCCTCCTTCCTCATACATTATTTCCTGCTTTACAGGAGCAAATAGATATATAGCAGAGGGTTTCCCTGTGGTTTTTATGAAGTTTTGTTTCAGAGGAAATGCGTGTCTGAAATTCCAACATGTCTCCAACCCTACTGATAGTAGGGCAGTAAGTAAACTAGAGTCAAAGTAGCAGTCTCATTCTCCCAGAATCAAAATACTAAAGCCACAAACCTGAAACTTAAAAGGAAAGGAAATCCTGAATGAAAACATTACCTTTTAAACATTTGTTTCCTTTCTCCCTTCTCTCTTAGAAACATACGGGCATATAAACAATGGCACCTTCTTCTAATTTTCACAATAATGTCTCAATTAAAGGTATCTTGCTATTACCTTGAATGACAGGATAATCAGAATAATCTAATTAAAAATACTGTACTTTTCAGTCTGTGTTTAATTTAAATTTTCTGAGGAAAGAGGAAAGTTACTCAAGTAGATATGGAATGTCTTTTTGGCCAAATACCTAAACTCCCTGTTAGGAGGAAAGATGATACAACTCATTCCTACTGAAAAAACTAGCAACATTATCAAGGTGGGCAAAATTTGGAATCATTTTATTGGAGGTAACAAGAGCAGTTATTATTGTCATCATGTACTATTTTACTTTTTGCTTTTTCTATGAGGGAGGAAGTATATAATTATCTCCAATTTTTGATGATGAAATACTATACACAACATTTTAGGATTGAAAAAGTTTTCCAAGGATTATCCACCCCTATGACTTTTCTATCCCTTGCTTTCCACAACCACAAAAGAAGACTAGTTTAATCAACTCATTTGTACAAAATAGCCTGCCTTCAAGATAAGCTGAAAAGGCTGTTAACCTGTCACGGGAAGCTAGTGAAAACTTCTAATAAATAATATCTGGATAAGTGTAACCATACTCCCCTTCCCTGAATCTTGATGAAATCCAAAATCTGCCTTAGTTTATAGAGAGGAAGGAAAGAGGGAAAAGCTGAGGAAGAGGGAAAGGAACAGTTTAGGAATATTCATTGTGAAACAAGAATCTGTAAGGAGTTCCTTTGGTACTTTCAGTAGGAAAGAGGGTTGGGGTGGGGGAGAAAAAAAAAAAAAGACACCAGCACCTGCCCTACAAGAAGAATGTCTTATACTTGTTCAAGATTTTACAGTTTGCAAGTACTTTCTCAAAAATAATTCCACTTGATCTTCATCACCTCTCTGAAATGTACAGGGCAGGTATTCTGATGCTCACTTCATAGCAAATAAAAGCAAGGAGAGAAGTCACATAGCCAATAGTCCCTCAACAATATGTTTATTAAGCACCTACAATGTTTTAGATGCTGAGGATACAAATTTTTAGAAGACACAAACTTTTCAATGCATCTTGAAAGAAGGCAGAGAACATTACAAACTTAATCACAACTGATAGTCAAATTCAGGCTAATAGCAGGTGGTGATCCTTAAAGAAGGTAGGATGTAGTTTGACTCTAAAAGGGAAGACCCAGAATTCACCCAATAGCAGGTAAGTAGTAGATTTTCTGAGTAATATACTCCAGGGACCCTTACTTCCCTGTGCGCAAACAGGACACATGTAGCAATGTCCGTGGGAGGACTCACAATTGGAACAAAATGGGAGTCAAAAATGCCTACACTTGAATCACTGTTTATGGCCTAAGAATGTCCATTTAGCTACCTTAGTTATTGTGAAAGTCTCCCAAAGTCAATCCCCTAAGACATCAGGCTACACCAGCCCTGTTGTTACTTGGGGAGATGGGGGAAGTCTCCATGAACTACTCATTTCTGAAATTTAGGACCTAGCAGTTAATGGCTAATTCAGAAAGGACAAGCATAGAATACAAGAACAGTAAAGTCTCAGATAATCTTGGTATGAGGGAGACAAAAAAAAAAAAAAAAAAAAAAAAAAAAAAAAAAAAAAAAAGAGGCTGACTTATGATTGTTGTTGTTGTTGTTATTGTTAATAGGAATTTAGATTTTTCATTTACTATGATCTCTTGAAGGTCTTTTTTTTTTTTTTTTTTTTTTGGTCCTGGAAGTGGACATCCAGTGTCTGTAATTTATACCTGTCTGATCAAATCACAGAAACTTTCTGTTATTTATGAGCTGAATGTTAACACTTAAAAATCAAAATTAAAACTCATCAATTCTAGTACAATCCAAAAACCGTATAATCACCAAAAATTGAGAAAACTTTATACTTTAAAAATCCTTTGCATGTTAACCTTCTGTGTAGTTTATAGTGTTGATGCTTATTGTTTCACATGAATTTTTTTCAAAGCACAGAAACATTTTTATTTTTTATTTTTCAGTTCCAAATTCTCTGATTCCCCATCTCCTACTCACTGAAAAGTAAAGAAACAAAAAGCCATTACAAATTCATATGGGCATGCACAACAAATTTTTACATCAGTCATGTTCACCCTTCCCCACACCCCACAACCATCACCCCCCCCAACTCCCACCCCTCCCATCAAAAAGGCAGAGAAAGAGAGAGAGAAAGAGAGAGAATGAATGTTTCAGTTTACCCTGAGTCCACTAATTCTCTGAAAGCTGATAGCATGAATCATTTAGAGCTCTGCTGATCAGTACTACTAAAGATCTTTCAAAGTAAATTATCTTTACAATATTTCTGTATAGATTATTATTTTGATTCTGCTCACTTCACTTTCCATCAGTTCATATAAGTTGTCCCAAATTTTTCTGAAACCATCTTCATCATTTCTTACAGCACAGTAGTAATCATATTCCATCATATTCATATACTATAACTTTTTCAGTCATTACCCAACTGAGAAGCATCCTCTCAGTTTCCAATTCTTTGCCATTATAGCTACTATAAATAGCTTTGTAAATATGGGTCTTTTCCCTTTTTCTTTGATCTCCTTGGGATATAGATCTAACAGTATTACTGGGTCAAAGGATATACACAACTTAAAGCTTCTGGGCATCATTCCAACTGCTTTCCATAAGAATCAGCGTTCATAGCTCCACCAAAGCATATTAGTATGCCATAGCTCTTCCAGCACTTATCATCTTAGTCAATCTGAGATCCCTCAGAATCATCAATTAATTAATTTTCACATGATTTCTAACACCAGCACACTGATGTTTTTTCCTTGAAAAAAAAAAACGAGAGAGAAAGAGAAAGGGAGGCATTGGGAAATATAAGCTATGTAGAAGTAAAAAATATCAATAAAATTTTTATTTTAAAAGAAACTAAAAAAAAAAGCCCTTGAATAAAATAGAAATGCATTAGCTGCTCTGCTCTGTTTCTGAATGTTCTTGGCCTGATGCTAAAGTTTATCCCAGATTTTCCACGTTCACTCAACTACAGACAAATCTAAAAGGCACTATGATGTGCTTGTGAGGTTATACAAATAAAACATTACAGATACTTCATAGGACTAGCTCTGTTTTCTTGAGTGGCACAGTGATGGAGAGGCTTTTGATATATATGTAATACTGGGAATAGGGAATGGAGATGAGAAGAATGTATATATAAAAGAGACTGTCTTTTAAGAGCTCATAATCTACCAGAGAAAGGGTCATGTGATAGTCAGAGGGAAATACAAAACAATCCAGCTCCAATAATGCTCCCTAAGAAATAATGGGACCCGGAACAGAGGGATAATGAATTGCTGTGTGGAACCAGTCATGCTCTCTGGAGTAGATCAGTTCTGAGTCAGATTTGGAGGATAGCAATAGACATGCACTAACAAAGAAAATAGTGAAAAGTGAATTACAGAAATGTTATTAAGGCAATTTGTAAGTCAATATTTTCAAAATTTCTAATATTTTTCAGTTTTCTGTTTCAATAAATGCAGTAACCACCAAAACTTAAGTTTTTTCTTTTCTCTGGCCCTGAAACTAAGAGCTACACTTAAAACCATACAGTGAGAGCCTCAAAAATCAGGGCAAGTATCCTGATTTCAAGGCAGTCAAGAAATATAACTCTCGCTTGTTTCAAGTACAATTTCTAAAATTTACTGGCCTCAACTAACTACGATAATACTGCAAGTTAGGGAACTTATGAAAACATTGATAGCATCAAAGCAAAAGTCTTTCCAAAAGGCTAAAGAAACTTTCTAAAAATAAGAAAAAGAGAACATTTTCCCCAAGTTACCTGTCTTCAATAACAGAGCACAAAACTAAGATGATTTCAGCCTAGGATAATAAGAAAAATCTTCAGAATGGTTCTAACAGCTTTAGTCAATGTTAAAAAGGAGTAAGCAATAATCAAAGACATGGGTAGAGATGTTAAGGAGAAGGATGAAGAGAGGCCAAGTATGCAACTATATTCCAAACAGTTGTGAATGATGCAGCTACATCCAGAAGCTTTAACCATTAGCAATGGAGAACCATTTCATCCTAACTGTTCCTCAATTTACAGAGCAAGAATTTTCTTAACATGTATGTTTAAAAAAATTTTATAAAATGAATCAATTTGGAAATGCACCAGAAGCCCAGTATTTCATGGAACCCTGTAGTAAAATTTCCTACCAGGTAATGCAACATCTCCTTATCCCAATTCATATGCTCTAAAAATTTAGATGTTTAAATACTGAGTTTCTTTTATGAAACAAAAGACACTCATTTCTGCTGGAAAAATATAAAACAAAACAAAACCCTACTACAGCTACCAATGTGGACAGAATTTATAATCATTATATTGGGACTAATAATAGCAATAATTATTGTCATAATATAGAATTTTACTTTTCACCAATTCTGTGAGGTAGGTAGTGTATTATTATTTCCATTTTTTCAGATGAAGAAATTGAGAATACAATGCCTTTGTATTCAAGGGAAAGTATCACTACAGATTCTATAATATTTTATCTTTCCCTCTTTCAAGAATCACTGCAATAAATATAAAGAAGATTGTTCAATTGTGCAAGTCATCACCACCTTTCAAAATTTAGTTCTCAAATGGAAGATGTTCTATTTAAAACAAGCACATGTGAGACCAATCCTTTCAAATTTCTCAAATTTCTGAAATAATATCAATAACGACTTCCAAGAAATATGTTGAGTATTCGATGTTGGGGGGGGAGGTTAGTGCGGAGGAGATTTACCCCTGGTTTGAATTTCTAAGCCCAGATGCAAATTACAAACCTCCACCACCTGTAGACTTCTTTCAGGTTACTCAAAAAATGATGTGTATTCTGCTTGTCACATCAACAGATGAGGGCCCAAGGACTTATTTTTGTTTAGGGTATTTCAATGAAAGGCCCAAAGTAGGAGCAATCAGCACTCATGGTTTCATCAAGTTGGTGAGGAGTTATTGAGAATCAGTGGAGGATGTCCAAGTCGACCAGAGAAACACAACTGAAAATCCTTCCATCCATACTGTCCTTTCGGTTAAGTTTCTGGACTGCAGTGCAGATATATTAATGACTCATGAAAATAGGGTCAGGGTTTCAACCATCAGTCCCAACTTGCTTGATTTTACAGAATTATTTTATAAGTTCTGTTGAAGATACACATAAAAAAAAAAAAAACTGCCAAAGATGAAATGGAATCCTTATTATAGGAAAGCAAAAAATCTAAACAAAACAAAAATAAAATAAAAAAAACACAATGAGACGTTCAGGAATCAAACAATACCCCATCCAGTTATTTTTTATGTGCATAAGTCTCATTGTTCTGGCAGGTAAGGATTCTGAAATATATGGTTTAGTGATAGGACCACTGGAGTTTACAGACATCAAGGTAACAGTTACAATAGCACCTTGGACACTTACTACTTTTCTGACCTTAGATATGTTACTCTCTCTAGGTCTATGTTTCTCATCTATAAAATTAAATATGATCAAAAGTCCCTTCTAGCTTTGAACCTATGGTCCTATGAGCCTTAATGGAAAGCTAGATGATGCAGTGAATAGACAGGGCTAAGCTGGAGTCTGGAAGATTCATCTTCCTAAGTTTAAAAATCTGGCCTCAGACATTTAGTATCTGTATGATCCTGAGCAAGTCACTTCATCCTGTTTACCTCAATTTCCTCATCTATAAAGATGAAGGAAATGGCAAACCACTCCAATGTCTTTGCCAAGAAAACCCCAAGACATGACTGGAAAGTCAGATATGACTGAAAAAAAAATAGACATGAATCTACTACTTCTTGGAAGTCATTAGAGGTACCATCCTCTATCTGAATAAAGCTGGAGGAAACAGGGGAGGAGGAGGGGAATTTCATTTTCAGGGTCTCAAATTTTTAGCCCCCAAAATGTCACCCCTTATAATCTCAAGGGCTATCAGGAAAGAAAACAAGACTTGTATGTTTGGATCATGACAGACAAACTACTCTATAAAAAATCCCAATTTTGAATTTCAGTAAGCTTTCATAGATGGTTCAAAACAGAATGGGATGACCAGACAGCAATTAAGACTGGAAAAAGAAAATAAAGATGGTAGCAGGCAAGCAGTCACTTAAGCGACTGCTATGAATTGGGAGAACTAAGGTAGCAAATCACATAGGGAAACTGATTGATATTTCACTCTGCTCTTTTCAAGATAAGAATCCCCCAAATTACAAGTGGAGAAAGCTTATTTAAATTACTTGGTCTACTTCACAAAGAATAGGTGCCATTTAGGTGCTTAACTAAGATTGCAAAAAGTCCTAATTTATTTCTTGCAATTTACACACATACACTCTCTCTCTTGACAATGGATCTCCACAAGAAAGCAAAAAAGACAGATTAATGAAATAATTTAGTAGTACAGTTGATCTTTCTACTGAGAATTGTAGGGAAGAATGCTTCACAGACAGTACCCCTTCCCTCTTCATTACACTCCATACTGATTACCAAACTGGGATGCTACAATGCAGGGATGGTCAATCATTTACATAAGATCCTCCAATGAGTCAGTGGAAAAAGAACTGCCAGTTCTATGCTCTCTTTCTTTTGAATCACAGTCCCTTGAATAAAGGTAATTATCATCAGTCACCCTCTCTTCTTAGCACATGATTCAATTCATTTTAAAATACAGACACAGAACATAAGGCCACTTATCTGCAAGATGGAAAGCCCTGTTTAGTCCTTTATTTTTCCCCATTATTAACCTTTCCTATCCACCAATGAAATTCAGAACTTCAAAAGGCAAATCTTTTTAAAGCCAAAAAAGGGACTGGATTTTGCCAGATAAGGAACAATTTTTGGGTCCTTGACTTTCTATCCCTCTTCCTAAGATATACATACTTTGGAATCCATCCCCAACAAGTCACAATTTTCTTCTCTTCATTCAATTTGCCGAAATATCTTTTGTAAATCATTCACAATTTACAGAGTATCTTGCATGTAAAAACCACTGTCTTATAGCCAGTTAAAGAATACAAAAAAGTCTTGATTTCCAGAATGCTTTCACAAGAATTACCCAATTTCATAGAACACATGTTTTTGTCTTCAAGAAGTTTCTATTATAATTAGAGATATCAAATATTTGAGAGCCAGACAAAATTTTATAAAAAGACTTGATGAAGGAAAGTTCATCTTCAGTAGAAGGCAATATTTGATGAGGTAAGACTTCATGGAGAAGATGGCACCTGAATTGAGCTTTGAAGGAAGAGAGAGATTTCAACAGATGAATTATAGATTGAGACAACTTACTGGTATAGAAAGAGGAAGGAGTTCAAATTCAACCTCAGCTACTTACTAGCTGTGTGATTCTGGGCAAGTCACTTCCCCCTGTCTGCCTCAGTTTCCTTATCTGTAAAATGAGCTGAAGAAGAAATGGCAATTCCCTCCAATTATCTCTGTCAAGAAACTCCATGGGTAACACTGGCATACTATGGTCCATGGGGTCAAGAACAATCAACCAAAAGAAAATGCTGAGAAAGGAGTAGAGTGAATCCAGTTTGGAAGAACTGACAAATGAATCAAGGAAAAGTAGCATGAAGTATATTTGGAAGGTAGGTTTGAGTTAGTTTGAGGAAAGCATTGAATGCTAGGCCAAAGAAAGCTTACAACCTGTATCCTCCTAGAGAGGATAAAAGCTTAGATAATATAAAGTGTTCAAAGAAAAAAAAAGAAATGTAATGGCCTTAAGAAAAAAAATGTAAATTGGAAAAAGTGTTTAAACAAGAGGAAGTGACTACCTGCTTAAAGATGCCGGCCAATAGGCATTATGGCGAGTAAGGGTTATTTTATTCCCAAAACACGCATAATAATACTGGATATATTTTTTTTTCTCTGAAAGGGTCAGCACAGAAGAAAGGTCCAAAATCTTCTGAGGACTAACAAATCCTGGGCTTCAAAATGGTCCCTTTAAAAATTGCCAACTCACAAAGTACTCTCTTCCTCCACCCACTTCTCTGCAGACAGATGGACCCATTTGGAGAAATCTAACAGGACTATTTTTGTTTTTTACGGCTTCACCCTCCTCTATCCCAATATAGGAGGAAGGGTCACCAGATAGGTAGGATCCTCTAACATCATCATTGCAGAGCTCAGGAAAAGCTCTGCTTAGGGATTCAGGATGCAGTGACTCTGCCAAAAATTAAAAATAAAATAAAATAAAAAATAAGATAGGGAGTCAAGAGGAAGATATCTTAAGAAGAAAATAGCAGCCTCAATTGGTGGGAAGCAGTTTAGTTTAACAGAGATAGTTTTTTCAGTGTTGATGCTACAAGAAAAATATTGTTTCACAGTGAATACTGGCAGTAGTTAAGCTATTTAAACAATTGGCAAAGTTGTCTCTGGTAGGTGACAGTGGAAATGTCTTCCACAAAAATCCAAGGTGTCATGTCCTACACCAGAAATTAAGAGACTTGAGTTCTAAGTCAGACACTGACCAAATTACCCCTCCTTCCATGTTTGATTTCACTCCTACAAATATGGACAAAGTTATAGAATGTTACTAAACTAAACTAAAAGAGGCTGTAGAAATCATCTGGTCCAATTTTCCTTGTTTTATAGAAGAGAAAAGAGAAAACTGGTAAAATGAGAATCTGTTCAGAGCGCCATATTCATTTATAGATGCTGCAGTTTTAAATGGATAAGCTGGAGCATGTCAAGAACTCAACCAGTAGAAAAAAGAGTTTTGAGCCATACAGCAACTGGGCATGGAAAAGAGGAAGCTCAGAGAAGACATGAGAAAAACTACCGTGTTTGCAGAAAGGACTTTGCTTGCCCTCAGAGAGCAGAACCAGCACCAGGACATGGAAATTTAAAAGGCCAAATTCAGGCTTAAAATCAAGGAAAACTTCCCAACCTCTCCAAAAACAGAATAGGCTAAAGGTGGTAAGCTCCCCTGCTCTGAAGCTTTGCAGAAGCAGATAGAAGACTACTTTTCAGATAAGTTATAAGTGGGGTTTTCTTTTGTATCGGGATTGGACAAGCCAACTGCTAAGATCTTTTCCAAATCTCAAATTCTGCTAATTCCATAACTCACTAGAGTTGACAGATCTAGAACTAAAACTCAGGCCTTTGGACATCAAAGTCCTGGACTCTTTGAAATCATTCACATTGCCTCCTTTTGCCCACTTCAACACAATTTTGGGGATATGAATTACTGACTTCTTCACCTAAATTCTTGAGGTCTCTAATTTGAGGTCTACATTCTGTCTCTCCCTATGAACATGTATATGATGTTCATACAATGGCTTTTAAGACAAAAGGCTCTAAATCAGAATTCATATAGAGTGCAGTGGTCTAAAGGAAACAAAAATTTGGCCACTTTCCAAGTCTAGAAAGCCTTTTATGAACTGATGCTGAATGAAGTGAGCAGAATCAGGAGAACACTGTAGACAGTAACTGCAAGACTGTGATGATCAACTATGACAGACCTAGCTTTTCTCAGCAGTGCAGTGATCCAAGACAATTTCAATAGACTTGGTATAGAAAATGCCATCTGCATCCAGAGAAAGAACTATGGAGACTGAATGTAGATCAAAGCATATTATTTTCATCTTTTCTTGCTTTCTTTCTTTTTTTCTTGTGGTCTTTCCCTTTTGCTTTGATTTTTCTTTCACAACATGACTAATATGGAAATATGTTTAAAATGATTATACATGTATAGCTTATATCAAGATTGCTTGCTGTCTTGGGGACAGAGGGAAGAAAGAAAAGGAGGGGAAAAAATTTGGAACTTAATCTTACAAAAGTGAATGTTGAAAATTCCCTTTGCATGTAATTGGGGAAAAAATACCATTAAGTGAAAAGAAAAAGTCATCATTAAATAGTGCACAATGCTCACATTTGCTGATGAATGCTGTCACATTTGCTCCTGCTGTGGTCATAAATGAAAGGGTAAAGATAATTTCTGATTTCAAACATAAGTATTCACTCTCTCAGCCACATCATGCCTACGTTTCTACCCTTAGTTTGCCAAACACCCAAGATACCACAGAGAGGGAAAAGATGTAAAACTAATAATTAAATGAGTCATTGTAAATATTTATTCTAATCATATAGAAAATTAAAACTGATTTAACTCTTTCCCCTTCCAGATGTGAGGAGACACACTGACATATGTTCTTACCTATTAGATACAAAGTATTAAGAGCTAATATGAAGGTCGGATTAGGCCTGAAACATTTTTCTCTGGAAGTGGCAAGGAAACCCAATCCTTTTAATTTTTTGACCAATAGCCCTTACATGGGCTCCTAACCAATAACTATTTACATCACATTTAAACTTGATGGTAGCCCGAGGTCTGCTATCAAACACTAAACTTATAACATCATACCCCAACCCCATATCTGGAAGGGATGTACATCAAGCTTATTTCAGTTTTTTATATTAGATGGTACAAGTACTGAGACTGACTCACTTCAGCAAAGTTATGCTCTCCAAATGAGGTAATATTTGTCAAATATTACCTGGCATAGAGTAGGAGCTTAATAAATGCATATACCCTCCCTTTCCTCCAAATGATTCTAGTGTGTCTACCTAATCACAGTTTGTGCTTCATCATTTCCAGCCCCTGAATCAAGAAACATATTAGTTTCTCACAGAGAATGCCTTGCTGCTACACATTCTTCTATACCTGTCTCTACCAAATTAATGTCACTCACCTTTTCTAGGGAATCTTTCCAAACTAAATTCATTCCATTTCTTCAAAATCTATAGTACTTTATAAGTACTGTATTAAATTCATAAATTTAATGCTAATAAATAATGGAAAATCTGTCCTGCCAGGGATCAAAACATATAATTTGCTATATTTTAAAAAATATCTTTACTGACCAGAAAGTGTCTTGGATTGTCTATCGACCAAATTGTCAAAATTTAGATCCGTCAATTAGGTAAAGCTAAAAAATAAATGTCTGCCCAACATATGCAAGGATAATTAAATCACCTGACAATACATTTTTTTTGGGGGGGGAGGGATGTTAAAGACTGATAAGAGCTTTTAAGCTGGCTAGAATCATAGACATTTCTAGCTACAGTGTTTTAACAAGGACTAGACTACATTTAGGGAATCTAGAGAGACCTCTTCCAAGACCTCTTCATATCTTCTATCATTCATATATATATTTGTATAGATATAGATATACATATATATATCTATATATAGATATATACACATATATATACATATAGATATATCTATACGTATATACATATACATATAGATATATATGTGTATATATCTATATATACATATAGATATAGATATACATATATATATATGTATACATATACACACATATATTTATGTATACATATACACACACACACACACACACACACACACATATATATATATATATATGTGTGTGTGTGTGTGTGTGTGTGTGTGTGTATATATATATATGAGAATGTATATGGAAACAAAAGCAGTGTGTTCCAATCACCTAACTATTCAATTAGAATGGACATGGTTAGATCTTTTAGAAGCCATAGAGTTCATGTCCACTTAATTCAGATAAAATGTGTCATAAAACCTGGCCTCCTCCTATGGAACCACTTTCTATTCCCCTTATTCCTACAAACAATTCACTGTCCATTTCTCCAGTTATACTTGTCAACTTCACTAAGGCTTGCCAAGGGCGAGCTCATTGCTGTTATGCTTTTGGTTACACTTTTCACTCTATCCTTCTTTTCTCCTATCTACACCCTATCTTTTAAGTACATTAAAGAGAATTAGCTAAGTCAAGGAATAGTTTCAATGACAGTCTTCAGTTTTATGAAGGTACAGGGGAAGAGATGTAAATTCAGGAAAGAAAAAACTGAATACCTTGGGATCTCTAAAGCAATACAAAAAGGATCTTAATTTTGGTTCTTTCATTGGTGATTTAAAGAATCAGCTTTTCAAGAACAGGGTTAGCCTCTTGGAATCTCCGAATGCAAACTTCCCCAAGCCAGTGCCAAAGTCTCTTACACTCTCTGAAAGCACTAATGTGGCTCCATTTCAACGTGAGATTACTCTTCAATGCCTGAAGTAGCCAGACACAGGAAACCTTTCCATGCTCTAGACTCCCTAAATAAAAGAAACTGAGATAAAACTTAATTCAAGAAATAGCAACGACTAGACAGTTTCCGATACCTGCTTTCATCATTTCTATTTGAGTCATTTCTGTTCGAATCTCAGCTGGCTTCAAATAAATTCACCTACACACATCAAAGCTGCTGCAAGCCTTTGGTCTTCAGGGCAGAGATGGCACTGGAGATGCAATAAAGTTCAGGCTGTGAAGAAGGGCTTTTTTGAGGGCAGTGAACCTCACCAAGACACACAACAGAAAAAGCCACAGGCATTTTGCACACCTATACAATGCAAACCCTCCACTTTTGTCTTAATGGTTCCTCAGCATCTCTGAAAATCTGAACTCTAAAGATCTTTTTTTAGAGTATTATTCTTCTGTCCAAACAAGTCATCAATGCTATGATGCAACAACTCTTCCCAAAATCATCTGAATAAAGAACTTCAAGTCCAAATAGTTAACTAACCCACAATAGATGGAATTATATATTATTAAGTGAGCTACTTTCCCAACACTGCTATCTATATCTGTTTCTTTTATGTGATTCTTGTCAATGTTCTCCTGGTAAGTCTCTTTGGAAATGAAATGGAGAAGTTTTGTTCCTCTAGACTTAGAGTTTTAACCCTTTTTGTGTTATAGAACCCTCTGGTAGTGTGGTGAACTCTATGGACCTTTTTACAGAATAATATTCTTAAATGCATAAAACATAATACAACCATTACAAAGGAATTCATTTATATTGAAATAGTTGTCAATTTTTTTTAATTAGTAGACCCCATGTTAAGAACTGCTGCTCAAGAATCCCAACAAAATATTAATTATGAGACTATGTATGAAACATCAAGGATATTGTTGTGGTGTTTCTCATATCCATCTATCTATCCATCCATATTTACTGCAACTACTATCTTGAAGATTTTGGACGACCATAAAGTGTCCTTTATGATCTTTCCTTAAGTCTTTTCTGAACAATCTCTTTCAAATGCAAATTGAGGAGATGTCCATTAATTGGGAAAGGCTGAACAAAATTGTGGTATATGAAGGTAATGGAATACTATTGTACTATAAGAAATGGTAGATTCAGAAAAACTTAGAAAGCCTTCAACAAACTGATACTGGGTGAAGTGAGCAGAATCAGGAGAATGCTGTACACAGTAACATAACATTGTGCAGATGATCAACTTTGATAGACTTTGTGATAGACAGTGATAGATTCATCACTGTATTACTGAGAAGAGCAATTTCAAAAGATTCATGAAGGAAAATTCTGTCCACACCAAAAGAAAGAACTATGGAATCTGAATGTAGATCAAAGCATACTATTTTCACTTTATTATTTTTTTTCTTTCTTGTGGTTTTTCCCTTTTGTTCTGATTCTTCTTTACAACTTGCCTAATGTGTAAATTTTTAATATGACTGTACATGTGTAACCTGTGTCAGATTGCTTGCTTGTTTGGGGGATGTGAGATGGAGAGAGAAAAAAAATGGAAATCAAAATATTATAAAAGTTAGGGTTTTTTTAATTTAGGTTTTCAACAACCTATCTCTTTCACTGCTACTCAAGTAATCTTGCTAATGTAGCCAGTTTGATCACACTATGATTCTTTTTTCATAACTGGTTCTCAATTAACTGTAAGTTAAATAATTCAATAAAATAACAAATTCAATCCAATATTTACTAAATGATAACTTATTGGGTTAGGTACAAGAGTTATAATAAGAAATAGTCCCTGTCCTCAAGGGAGCTTACAATCAAATAGATCTGGACACAATGCAGAATTTTTTAGGCAGAAAGGAAGATGTTCAGAAAAAGCTAATTAGAATTTTCAAAAGAACAGTTCTCTGTCTCAGTTGGAAAAAATCAAGGAAAGCTTCATGGACATAATAACTAAAAAGAGCCTTGAAAAGTAAAGACAATGATAAATGGACAACAGAAGGATAGATGAAGAGGCTCTGCCAAACACAAGGACAGTATGATGAACAAAGGTATAACAAAAGAGAGTGAAAGAGAATGGGGCTCCAGAAGTCTAACTTTTCTGGAATTCAGTACTCAAAGGGAAATAACTAGAATCAGATTGTGGGAGACCTTGAATGCCAAGTTATGGGAATTATAGTTTGTTTGGAAGGTAATTAGGAACCAATGAAGGATTATAGAAAAGAGTTATAATGTGATCAGCATAGCTGCATTAGCAAGATTACTTGAATAGCAGCGTGAGAGAGATTGCAAAGAGAAGACTTAAGGTAAGACTTCAAAGGAGGCTATACAATATAGTCCAATGCCTTCAAGAAATTAGTTGCAATAAATATGGATCAATGATTAGATGGAAAGATGTTTATATAGAAAGATAAATGGATATGAGAGATACTACAAAGTGTCTCCCAGTGCCTAATATAGCACCTCATGCACAGTAGGCATTTAATCAATATTTCTTGGACTAAATTGAGTGGATGTGAGGAATGAGAGGGAAGAGTCATAAATGACTCTGAAATTTCCAGCTTTAGCACCTGGAAGAACATTAATACTACAAAAGAAGAGAAAATTTGGCAAAGAGAAAAAGACAGAAAAAGGAAGGAGAAAGGATGAGTTTCAGTTATGAGTGTATTGATTCTGAGGTGCTTTCATGTCCAATATCTGGATGTTGACAAGCAGAGATATGTGAAATTGGAGAAAAAGAATTTGGGCTAAAGAGTCAGACTAAGAAGTCATTTGCATAGGGGTGATAATAATGGAAGCCATGGGAGTAAAGTCCAAAAGCAAACAATATAGAAAGCATGGGAGGGAGGGAGGCCCACAGATTATTGTATGTTTAAGGAATAGAAGAAATTAAGAGAGCAAGAATAGAGTGTCTTGGAAGTCAAAAGAGGTGAAATTATTCTAGAGAGAAGGAGAAAGAGTAGGGGGGAGCTAACAATGCTGAATGCTGTGGAAATCAATGAAGGCAAAAACTAAAACTATTAGGTGCTAAGGAGCTCATTAAAAGCATCTTTGGAAAGAAGAAATTCTGATATCAACTTTGGAGAAAGTCAGATAACACTGCAAAGGGATGAAGAATGAAAAGGATAGAAAAGAGTGTGGACTACTTACCCTAGAATTGGGCAATGAAGGGGAGGAGAATAATAACATTAGAGCTTGAAGAGCCAAAGGATAAAGAATGGGATTTTTTTTTTTGGGGGGGGGAGAATTTTTTTTTTTTTTAAGGATAAAGGAGGCCTGTGAATATTTAAAGACACAGGGAAAGATGCCAAGATGTTAGACCAGTTGTTTTCCATCTAGCTATACATGAGCCTATGATTCCTGTATCTTTTTAAGTCCAATTCTTTGGACTTTTAAAGTGAGGGAGGAGGGGAAACTTTTTTTTCTATCTTCAAAAACAGACATGTCAAATTCATCTCATTTTTATTTAAACTTATTTCTTCAAGATACAAAATTTATAAGTCATCAATTTTTCACATAAAATGACAGAGCTAAAACCAGCATCTTACACAATCTGGTATACACCCAATATATTATTGGATTGCATAGGAATATGTTATCTACGGATGACAGAAAACTCATAGGATGGAAATTTACATTCTAATGGCTATCTTAGCACTGCAATGGATAAAGACACTAAAAAAAAATATGTAAAAAGTAAATAACTCAAGCTTCCTGCAGGTGCTCTGGTAAAAGACAAAGAATGAAAAATGAAACATACTCTGAAAAATTTACATTAGAAAGACATATGGGGGGGTGTAAAAAGCCTTTACTGGCAGGGACCCAATATTATTTCTTCTGCACCAACAAACAACAGATGATACTTCACATGTACAACAGTGGGGTTTTGACTCAAAAAAACACCTACTTTGGTAAAAAGGAATGACTATCCTCCAAACCAGTGACAAGTAATGGGTCTTGACCAAAATAGCACTGTGCTCACACCTGTTCACTCTTCAGTGAGACAAATACCATTTAGCACTTTCAATATAAGGAATATCAAGTGCTGAACAACTTCATCGAACAGGATCTAGAATTAATCTTGAAATTAAAATAGTCTTCCAAGTAATCTGTTAATTATCATAATGGACTGCTGTCACCACATCATTTCTCTATTGAAAAAATAATCAGCGCTTCCTCACTGCTTATTAAAGTATAAATTCCCAATTTTGGCATTCAAAGCTCCACAATCTGGCATTCGGTTGTTTTTTAGTCTCATTCCACACTAAGCCCCTTCACATACTCTACAATTTAGCCATTCTGTGGCAGCCATTCTTGTCCTGCTCTTGTCTCTATATCTTTAGTTAATGCTGTCCCCCATAACTAGAATAGATTCTACAGGACTTTAGCCTGTCTGGGTTTATTCCACCAAATTCATTAGCCACCTCTTCCATGAAGCTTTCTCTCTCATCTTCTCAGAAATAAGGTTCCCTCTCTCCCTCTCTCCTTAGCTCCTTTTTCTTCCCCTCATCCTCTCTTTTTCTCTCCCCATGTTTCAATTTTGACAAATACTTATTTGCTGCAGAACTTCTGCTCCACCCCCAAAAAAATTCTCTAGGAAAGGGATTCCAAAGTGACCTGGGAAGTGCTTCCCTTATGATAAACAGAGAAAAATTTCAAATTCAATATTAAAAAATGAAAAAAAAAATCTAAGTTGATTCTTCACTCAGGCTGGATCCAGAACTAAGTAACAATCAGAACAGAAAATACACAGCAAAGTGGGAAAAAGCATTAAATTGGGATTGAGGGAGACTATTATCTTGGGCAAGTTTCTTCTCTCTCTCTCTCTCTCTCTCTCTCTCTCTCTCTCTCTCTCTCTCTCTCTCTCTCTCTCTCTCTCTCTCTCTCTCCACACACAGCTGTTTTCTCAAGTGTAAAATGAGCCCATGGGCTCAAGGGGTCCATGAGTTTTTTGTTTATATATATGTAAAAAAAATTTTTTTCTTGTGATAGCTTTTTAAATAATTTTTATTTTCCCCAGTTACATGTGAAACAACATTTTTTTGGTTATACATTTATATATTTTTTCATAACCATATTTCAAGGATTCATTTCCTTTGTAATCCTATGTAATATATTTTATGTTTTGAAAAACGTTATCCTGAAAAAGAATCCAAAGGCTAGACAGCCTTATGACATTTAAAAAAAACAAAAAAAAAAATAAAAGTTAAAAATCTTTGACTGAGATAATCTCCAAGTCCCTTTCAATTCTAAAATACCATTTCTACATATAACTTTTTCAAGTATGTAGTTTACCTCCCCCAGGATGTATGCTAGAGAGTCTTGGGTAACCCTAGAGTTGGAAATGATGTGTAGAACTCTTTTTTTTTTGGGGGGGGGGAAGCTCCCTTATTAATTCATATCTCCTTCAGTTCAGTCTGCTAAAATAAATTGAAGTTCTTCAATTTTCCCACTGTATTTCACCCTATAATTCTACATAGGATCATAGGCTTATGTATTTAGATACAGAAAGGACTATACAGGAGTCACAAATCCATTCCTCTCATTTTTACCCCTAAGAAAGCTGATGACAAGGGAGGCTAAAGTGACTAGCCTATGTAACACTGCCTAACAATAGACTCATCTGAAAAAAGCCATATTTACAATATTTTTGCCTTTCATAATACTGAGTCTGGGGCAGCTAGGTGGCGCAGTGGATAGAGCACCAGCCCTGAATACCCGAGGACCTGAGTTCAAATCTGGTCTCAGATACTTAACACTTCCTAGCTGTGTGACCCTGGGCAAATCACTTAACCCCAGCCTCAAAAAAAAAAAAAAAAAAAAAAAAAAAAATACTGAGTCTGATTTTTATAATATCCTTTCCCTTCACAATATTGGGCCCGACTCTACTCACAACATATGGTTAACCAACAATAAATCCTTTACTGATTCATTAAAAAGGCAATCAAAATTTGCCCAAATCTTGAATCCAAGATGCAATGATGAGGTTCTAAGTCATAGGCCTCAAGTGATTGAAAAGAACAGTGCTGGACAGCACCATTATGGAACGCTGATGATGGAAACCATAAGAATAAGTTCTAATTTCTTTAAGGTCATAAGACCTATATGGATGATGGAGCACTGGTGATATATCTTCTGGTATTACCTGAAGCACCTAGTAATTCTGGGCACAGAATAAGGAATTAATCAATGCATGCCAATCAATAGGAAAGCTTTTTAGAATCCCTTTTTCCCAGATCTATCCCTATTGCTATGACCATGTTATAATGTTATTACTTTACACTCAGTGTTAAAGACAGACTCACAAGTTGTTTCAACAAATTGGGAAAATGTCTTTCAGTAACATAAGCAACAGGATAGCAATAAAAGTGAAATTGGACAGCTCACCATTCTATAGAGCATGTGCTGACAAATTTCCATTTTAAAACAGGCAAAATATCAATAAAAACAAGTAAGAATCATGCTTGGTTGTTATTCCTTGGTCTCCTTGGTATCCTACCTGCACATCAATTAATGTATATCTAATAAATTCCATCCAAATAGGTTAGTTCATCTCTTTAAGGCAGAGCTATCCCAGCTCTGAGTCCAGGCCCTCACGACTGCTTGCCCAAATCTTGCTTCCTCATCTTTTCAGCTTCAGCAATAAAGCACTATTGATCATGTCACAAGCCTTCAAACAGCTGTTGAATGAACAGTGTTTCATGCTGCTAGATGGCTGTGATCTCTTGGCTGGCCCAGGTACAGCAGAATCATGAAGATACTGGGCTACATTAACCAGAGTATTCTGAGAACTCTCGATTCAAATTTTTATTTATTGTAATTGAAGCTTTTTTTTTAATTTTCAAATATATGCATGGATAATTTTCAACATTCACCCTTACAAAATCTTGTGTTCCAAATTTTTCAATTCAATTTTTTTAAGAGGCATTTATGAAGTGCCTACATGGGCAAGATGGTTCTAGTTCTCTCTCTTTCCATCTCTGACCCATCTATCCTCCTGGCCAACTCACCAGGCTGGCTGGTAATCAGTTTACTTCACGTGCTTCAATAAATGACATCAGATACCTAAGGAAAGTCTTATCTTTTCCCCTTTTTCTCTCCACTACTCATCTCCACCAAGGTTCAAACCTATGAGAATAAAGAACTCTAGACTCTTACTCCATAATCTTTAAAAAGGCAGTCCAGACATCCCTATTGGATCTTTTAACTCACCTGTGTCCCTGGACCATGGCCTTTGCCACTAGGCTTGAAACCTAAGCCAGAATACTGATTTGAAGGATCAAGTATAGGGTCCACTGGGGTAAGAACTAGGGAACGCTAAAGAACTCTATTCCAATAGTCTTGAGGTAGAAACAAGATGGCAAAGCAGAAGGGACATCCAAGTTGAACTCCCCCAACTTTTTTTTTTTTTTTTTTTTTTCCTGAAGCAATTGGGGTTAAGTGACTTGCCCAGAGTCACACAGGTAGGACGTGTTAAGTATCTGAGGCCAGATTTGAAGTCAGGTCTTCCTGACTTCAGAGCTGGTGCTCTATCCATTGCACAACCTAGCTGCCCTACCCCACCCCCAACTCTGAAGGGGTGCAGCTCCTCTCCAGCCAACACAAGTCAAAGTGAGACATTTTTTCATCCTAAGGAGGTCAGAAGGAAGGCCTTTAACACTAGGACTGGGGTTGCCCTGAGCATGAAGCAAGGTGGCTCCACCAGCTATGTGGGTCTTGGAGGCAATGGCAACAGAAGCAGCAGAAGTTTCAGAAATGTTCACCAACCAGAGACAGGAAGAGGAATGGTCAATTGGTCAGAAAGCGATTACAGGGGACCCCTGTACTGGCACTATCTGGCAACTCCAAAGCCAATGGAACTTTATTCCAATAGTCTACCATATGACTTTTTTTAAATTAACTTGTTAGAGACCTGGCTTCCCTCCTTCTAAAACTATCCTATGCTGTACCAGCATAGTAAGTACTGGGTATCTTCCAAATGCTTAATAATAATAGTTCTCAAATGTCACAACTATAAGACTATTTAGGTGGAAGGGGAAAATATACAAAAACAACAAAAATAAACTAATTAAAAAGTTATATGTCATCTTTACAGATCATAATATTAGTGAGAAGAAGAAAAAATATATATAGGAGGAGAAAAAAATTAATCTGTCTCCGTGGTTTTCTGATCTGAATTCCAATTCCAGTAATGTCATTCATCAGCTATGTGATCTTAGATTCCTCAACTGTTAAAATAAATAAATAAATAAAAATAAATAAATTTAAAAAAACAGAACAGGGAAAGTCTATATAGCAATAAGTCCATTTTATATAATGCTTTAAGATTTACAAAATAGTTTCCTCCATATGATTTTAATAGTGGCACAAGCATTATCCCCATTTTGTATATAAAAATACTGAAGCGCCAATAGGTAACGTTACTTGTTCATAGTCACATCATTAGTAAATGATACAGGGGTTCATACCCAGTTCTCATAACTACAGAAACTCAGACAGATGGAATACCTAAAGAAAACAAAATTTACCGGCAAAATCTACTTAACTCCAGCCACATTTGAATTTCAATGAAAACAGGTTAAAGCAGAATTCTCTCAGAACAAGCTCTCCAGGTCCCCCACCCTCCAACTACCCCACCCTAAAAAAAGAAAAACATACACACCTTTAAAAAAAAAAAAAAAAAAAAAAAAAAGAGGTTTTGTGGCCATCATCTGTAAGTTATATGGTCAACACTAATTCACAGAAATAGATTTTACTCCGGACCAATAGCTCAAACCATCCGTCAGCTAAAACTTGAAAATGTTTTTGGAATTAGTGTACATTAACAGGCAAGACACACCCTGTTTACCCTGATACACTTGAAGTACAATAACAGCTTCTTCTGCTGCTTGTAGAGCCCCAGGAAAATAACAAGTTTCAACTCACCTTTAATTGCCTTTTTCTTAAATGCCAACCCTGTATAATTGAATCTAAGAGGGAAAGATCAGGAAATGAAGTACCTAAGCTTTTCTGAGGAATAGACACAGGAGCTGACTTTGGAAGAGAGGAAGAAAATGGTTTTTAAAAGGTGTTTAAATTCAAAGGAAAATGCTAAGTCAGGTTTTTCTCCCTTGCCATTGAGTCAATGGAAATTGACTTGATTTGGTACTAAAAACAGCCAAATGGACAAATAAGGATGAACAACAGACAGAATTAACACTACTAAGGATTTCACAGCCAGAAGACAAATCTGTGGCAGTCAGTTGTGTAATAGATTAACTCTGAATTATATATTTAATGCTAGGGAAATGTTGGGTTTCATCATCATTTTATAATGGTTGAAGTTAAAGCTTTAAAACAAGTTCTACATGTAAACATAGATACTTAGGCAGGTACAGACATATATACTTGACAAAGCTGTGTTTGGTCTTACCTCCAACATAGGTCTTGCACTATCATGGATAGAGAGAATGTGTGTAACTTTATTCTTGCTCAGCTGCTCAGCATCTCTTGCATCTGTAGGCAAAAGAAAAAAAAGAAAAGAAAGCACATTTATAATTTCTGACAATTCATTTTAAAGCTCAAGACAGGATAAAAGAAATATTTATATGAACTTGGCTTTCTTGAAACTTCATAAATTGAAATACTCAGAATGTATTTGGTTCTAAAAAAAGAAAGGCAGCTTAAAGAACAATTTATGGGTTTATATTTTTAACAAGTTTCTAAGGATGAAATTCATTAAATGCTTGACTGTCTTTAGGAAGAGAGGCAAAGTCCTCAAATGGCTTTTATAAATTAGAGGCTGTGCTGAAATACGATCAAATGACAATTCAGATGTTTCAAAGTTAAAACCAGGTAATTATCTTTTAATGAGAGGAACCCTAGTTAAAACTAACAACAAAACAGTACCACATGGAAGGGACAAGAATCTGTCAGGCAATTAGTTCTTCAGACATGAGCAAATTCACATGGGAATGTGGTTTCTTCTATATCATCTACAATCACTTTAGAACAGTGGTAGAAATATAACCTCTCCAGTCTTAGAATCCCAAAAGAAATCTTTGTGAAATCACTTGTTGGCTACAGAATAATTTGCATTCTGAATCATCATATCAAGGCATCAAGGTACCTCATCCTCCTTGAATCCCAGCAGCTTTTAGAAAGAGAAAAAAGAGAACTTTGTTTTTGTAGAAATTAGGGCTGTTCAGGTGCAGGAGGAACTGGTATCTTTTGTCGGGTCCCAAAATAAATGAGCATCCCCCCAAAAAGGAGGTAAAATTATGAGTTATCCCCAAGCTTCTCTCCTACCTTGGATTGAAGCCATCAGTTCAAGGTGAGAAATGATTACTAATAATCAATGATTCAGGGAGATTCACAGTTCCTTCCTTGCTAAAGGGATTTTAAAAGTTCAGTCTCTAGAAGGATATGGCTGATAATGGGACTGGACTAACTTTCTGGTTCAAAATCTCACCCTAGAGGAAGTCCACAAAGTTCAATTCAGGTTTGGGTGGGAATAAATTATTTTTAATAAATTGCCCAAGGTTAAAAGTGGTCTGGGTATCTGTCTATATAGTCTGTCTAGATCTGTCCAAAGGTGACATAATATCACTCTTAGCTACTTGGTGATATCTATTCAGAGTTAATTGCCACCCTTCAAGAACAGCTACTCTTTGAAGGGTATATAAACAGTGATCCCATCACCATGACTGTCTTTGATCTAAAAGAGATGGCCAAATGACCATTATTTTATTAATAATGTACTGACCTTGCTAACAAAACAATTAAATTACCCTGAAATGATTCTCAAATCTTTTTAATAGTCAGATCAAATCAATGTCATAGATTTTGATACAAGATAGTGAAAGGCAAAAATTATTTTTAAAAGGGTAAAATTCAAATGATGATTTTTTAAAAAATTATTTACACAGACCACATCTTTTTTTTAAATCCACATGCTGCCAACTGCTAGAATTTCCATCACTCTTACAATTACTAATGGTTAAGAAAAGAGGTAAATTGGAACAGCAGAGTAAGGATAACTGTACATTCATTCATCCCATACTAAAATCACATGGATTTAATTGGGGTTTCCAACACAAATGTCAGAGGCTGATACTAAATACTATGCTTTAGACAAATGTACAACAGATGCCTTATTTTCTAGAGCTTACCCTACCGAATGGGTATGATACTAACAAAGATGAGCATGTAGGAAGAAATGTAAACAAAGAGAAGCACTAAAATAAGGTAACAATCTCTATAGTCACACCATAATAACTGTCTGACCAAGCACAAATAATTTAACTCCACCTGGTCTCAGTCTTCTCATTTATAAAATGGGACCGGACTAGTTAAATGGGTTAATGTAGAGTCCATGAAAAATTTTAAAGCTATAATTTCATATAATTTGTTTCCCCTGTTGTAATTCTATATATTTATATTATGCATCTAAAACAATAATTTTGAGAAGAGGTCCATATGTTTTACTGGACTAACAACAAGGTCAATGACACAAAGAAAGGTTAAGAAGCCCTGGTTTAGAGTATCCCAATGGTTCCCTTCAAGGAAGGTTTTATGGCCTTATATACAAGGATTTGTTTAATTTTACCTAATATTTTGAACTTTAATAAATCTGCAAATTTCAAATCCACTTCTAAAACATGAAATAAAAGATGCTTTTTTTACATTTAAAAAAAAAAAAACCCTGTATTTTATATCCTGATGACTATCAATACTAACCTATTCATATATATGTCAATGTAACAAATACAGCATATAAAAAATAAAGTTAAATAAAATAAACTAGTAGTACACATTTCTATGGGGAGCCTAGTTAGCTCAGCAGATAAAGCACTGTCCCTGAAGTCAGGAAAACCTGAATTCAAATCCAACCTCACACTTACTAGCTGTGTGATCCTGGATAGATCAATCACATAACCTATTTGCCTTAATCTACTAGAAAAGGAAATGGCAAATTACTCCAGTTATGTGTGCCAAGAAAACCTTATGGACAGTATGATTTACAGTGTCATGAAATGTCAGACATGACTGAACACCACCACCACCATCACTACATTTCTATAGAATTTTAAAGTTTGCAAAATACCCCCATTTTGCAGGTGAAGAAATTAAGGCCCTAATAAGCGAGTCACCCATAAGCACACAACTAGCAAAGAATGTGAGAAAGTTAAAATCCATAACTCCTTACTCCAAATCTAGCACTCAAAGATCTGCTTAACTCTCTCCACATCTTTTTTTTTAAAATGTACCCTACCCTTCTCTGCCCACATCCTTATCTGCAGAGATACTGTTGAGTTGATGACTGGAAACACCTGACTACCTCATTTCTCTAGGCAATAGCACTACATGAAAGGGGATGGATATGTGTCCTGAAGAGAAGTTCAAGGAGGCTGAGAAAGCTGCCTTCAAATGCTCAAAAACATTGTACTTGTTTTGCTTGGCTCCCAAAAAAACCAACTAGGAGTAGCGGTGGGAGTTACAAAAAGAAAATTAAGGTTAGATGACAGGAAAAACTCCTTGATAACTGAAATTAGACAAAAGGGGAGTGGGCCCCCAGGATCAGGATAAGGGATGGAATAGATTCTCCTCTCATTGAGGATCTTCAAGCAAATGCCAGATAATCTACTCATTGGGCATATTGTATACTAGCTTGATTTAGCTAGCTGCCGAGATTCCTTCCTGCTGGGAAATTCTATGACTCTGTGATTAGTAAATACTTTTTTTCTCAAGAAGGTAAACCTCACATGCTTGTAATTCCTATTCATTCAGTTAAGGCTCCAATTTTTTTTTTCCTCTAAAGCTGTTTTAAGCAAAAGCTGTGAGATTAAACACTTTTTATAGATCTTGAAACAGCTAAGGACTACAATCATCAGTACATGTGGAAATTATGCATGGACCAAGAGATTTCAAGTAGCTTTCCCCTTAACACAAAAACAGCAATGGGATTGATTACCTGGACAAATTTCTGGAGAAATATACAAGTTGACTGGCATCTTCAAAATAGTCATTTCCTCTCTGCTACCTAGTTTTGCTTTGTTTTCCCCCTTTAAAAATATTTTTACTTATTTTATTTTTAATTTATGGACTAAAGCAAGCATTTCTATGACAGTATAATAATAATAAAAACAAGATAACTGCCAAGTCAGAAAACTGAATTTACCATCATAGTCATCATTTCAACATGTAACATCATGATAGCCAGCCCACACAACTATTTTTAAGTATGGCATCTTTTTTTTCTGACATAGGGAAGGGCAACAAAATGTCCTCTCTATAAAATGAAATTCAGCAAATATTATACACTCACCAAGTTCAAGGTCAGTTAGAAGAGGACTTGGAATTAGAGTCAAATCTGGCCTCAGAAGCTTAACTAGCTATATGATCCTGGGCAAGTCACTTAACCCTATTTGCCTCAGTTTCCTCATCTGTAAAATAAGCTGGAGAAGGAAATGGTGAACCACTCCAGTAATTCTGCCAAGAAAACCCTAAAATGGAGTTACAAAGAGTTGGACATAACTGAAAATGAATAAACCACAAGTCCCAGGCACCATGATAAGAAAATTTAGTTCTATTTATTTATCTAAAGTCTATAGTAGAAGGCACAGTAATGCAGTGGAAAAGATCCTGGGTTCTGAAGTTAGAAGATCAAGATTCAAGTCCCATTTTTTTATATTTACTGTTTCTTAGACTTGAGGCAAATCAACCACTTTAGGACTCATCTGTAAAGTCAAGGATTGGACTACATGGCCTCTGAAGCCACTTTTAGCTCCAAGTCTAAGATCCTTTGCTCTTAGAAGTGCTTCCTGAGACAATCAGATGACATTCAATTTGATACAAAGTTCTGAAAAAAATGCTAAGTCAGGGCTAAGTATCTTTGAACAAATTCATAATGTGTTAAGCAGAGCTGGCTACAGGATTATCATTAAATCTACTCTAATTAAATTATATATATTAGACTAAAACTGTCATCTTCTAGAGTCCCCCAATCATGTTTTATAGAAAAATCACAATCTAAGCACTTATTCTAATTGTAATCAGAGCTCACAACTCTATCGCAGACCTAGATATTGATAAGTTTCTTTTAGGGATAAATCTGTCACATAGTTCCTTTTCTCTACTCCCCGATGGACAAAGCCACTTCTATAATTAACTTTCTCTTCAGTCACTAGCAGCTGTATCTTCTTCTGATCTCTAAGCATCTCATTTTCTCTTGTAACTAAAACACAAACTATAAAGTATATATAAAGTACTATGTACTTAAAGTTTTCTTGCAGTCCCTGAATTGTTCCTTTGATTTATAGTTTCTGGAATAGATCTTTCAAAAGCCTGAAATAGTCATATGCAAATGAGGTGATGGACAACAATTTCTTGCAGCTATTCCTGCCATAAGGAAGTACCTGTAACTTTTAAGAGGCATGTTTTCACCCAAAGTCTCCCTTATCAAGTTGCTTTGATTTGTATTCTTCACTTAATTTTTTTTTTTTTTTTTGCCCCTTTCAGGAAAGAAAATATCTATATATTAAAAAGTGATAGTATATTACAGAAGGAAAGTAAGAATTAAACTAGCTTTAGCTTCTCGTTGTCATTAGTTTTCACTGTTTTATTCATGGAATCCTATGCTTTTGATTCTTTCTTCCCCCAAACTATGGTTTTTATTTTAAATCCTTTCTAACCTTAGTTTTTCTTACTAGCTTATTCTGAACCTTAGTTTTCTTGATACTATTCTTATATAAATTACCACATTTGGCACTCATCTTCCATTGCCTGACCTTGCAAGTAGCCTCTTTTTAAAGATCTAAGTTAATTCATGAGTTCCTTAGGCATTTATACCAATTTCTCTGTATAGTTTTCCTTTTTTCTCCATGATCTTCTCCCAAAATCTCTCTAACATTTTTTATCTGAATTGCTCTTAGTAATGAGGGAAAGGAAAGGGGGAACCCCATTTCTCTGCATTTCTCTGCACATAGATAGTAAGATAATCTCATGAGGTGCAGTGTCCCTTGTAAAATGAATTTACAGGCCCGAAAACCTAGATTGATAAATAAAAGGTTTATTATAGGAATTTGGAAGTAAAGTTAAGTTAGAAAGACGCCAGCGCCAGAGGTGGCTGCTAGGCGGGCAGGAACCCTTACATGGCTGGAAGGATACCATGTGTTGGCTGGGAGGGCTCCTGCAAAGAGAGCGCTCTGGCTCATTACTTTTATACCTAGAAGATGATGGGCAGTAGCCCTAAGTTCTTGTTGGGATTTTCAATTAGCTCAAATCAGGGGAGGGCTGGGGGAAACTGAATTGATAGTGGGGCTGGGCCCGGATTTCAAAGGGTGCCTTTGACCAGGATTTGTGAATCAAGGTCAGCCATGGGTTGGGCAATTAGAAAGGAATCTTAAAGGGGCCTCAACCCCCATCAATAGGGACATTTTCTCTTAATATATAATGTTTCTTTCCTTTTTTTTTTTTTTTTTTTTTTTTTAACATATCCTGTTTCTTCTAAGCAGGTACAGTATCAGTCAGTAAACATATTGATCAGGAAAGTTTTTTTTTGTTTTTTTGTTTTTATGACGTTCACAGTCTCAGTAGCCATACACTTAATCACTAATTATGGGTAACAGAGAAAGTGAACTAGGAATCTTAACTTGAGTCACTAAATATGAGCTCACAGATATTAGCAAGATCTGGTAGGGTAAACAATATATCTGGAGCACAACAATAGAAAAAAATACACCTCATTCAAAAGGAATAGACTGATTAGGAAAAGAAATAAATAACAAAAGAATTATTTGGTAAATTTAATACAAAAAATAGACAACAGAATTTGGCAATTGATTTGATGTGGAGAGACAGAGGAAGGAAAGAGTCAAAGATACTTCTAAGATTATCTATAAAAGACTGAAGCATGAAAAGTTACAATATGACTTTATAGAAATATTTTGCATAACTTCACATGTGCTTTCTCAAAGTGAGGCTGACAGTGGGAAGAGGAGAGAATATGGAACTCAAAATCTTAAAAACAAATGTTAAAACTTGTTTTACATGTAACTGGGGAAAATAATAGGGGGGGAAATGAACAAGTCTTGAAAAGAAAAAAGATAATCTGTAAAACAGAAAGAAGCAAGAACAGGTAAACTGCATGAAAATCCATAAACTTGAAGTGAAAAGCATAGTAGGAAGCATGTGAGTAATAACCAACAGGGAGAAGTAGGATGATACTTGCTAAGAAAATACCTATTCCAGTTAACAAAAAATTTATAAAATATCTTCCATGTTCAAAGTACCATCCTTGGCATTAGTAATACTACAAGTTACTATAATACATAGCTGATGTACTATTGAGGCAGATCAAAAGGTTGGAACAGAAACAAATATAGGGGAAAGGAAACAAAAAGCATTTATATAGTGCCTACAATGTGCTAAGCAATTTACAAATGGCAACCATTTCAAACACCATTGTGTGTGTTTTTTCCCTCTTTTTGATTTTAAGCTCTATGAGGGCAGGGTTATATCTTATCACCATCACCACTTCTTGCCCAGGACTGGACACACACAACAGATACTTAAATACTTGTTGAAATGACTAAATATAAAGTGAACAGGAATTGGCAACTGGTTGGGAAGGAAGAAAAGAATCAAAAATTACTGAGGTCATCTTTTTAAGACAAAGAATGACAGGTAACAGGATAAATACAAAAAAATGACAGGTACAATAAGAATAGTGTCAAGAAGAATCCTAAAGCCTAACAAGAGCAAAGAATTATGATAAATACAAAACAAAACAAACAAACAAAAAATACAAGGTTTTAGTTGAAAGCTGTGTTAGGGCCAAGAAGAAAATGAGAGAAAGCAAAGAACAACTCTTTAGAGTGGATGAGGAAATAATAGACAATGGCTTTGTTGCTTCCATAAACTTTAGACTGCCTACAGTAGGAAAAAATTGGAAATGGAACAAAGATTTTAAGAAAATACACAGTTTTCCCTATTACTTAGCCCAAGTGATTATGGTCACATAATTATGGTGACATTTGTGAGCAAATTTTATCCAAGAAAGTTAGTGAATTTCATGTAAAATATTGTTAAAATTCAGAGACAGAAACAGAAAGGGATGGCTTGTAAGCATCTAGTGGGGAAAAAAAGAGGCGATTATTTTGAGTTTTTATGGGTTCACTAAGAAAAAGTCATGTCAAATTCTTTGACAAGACTACTAGGCTAATCATCAAGGAGATAAATGAAAGGCATATATTTAGCAATTACTACACAACAAGCCTAGGCTAAGCACTAGAGATACAAATAGAAAAGCAAGACAGTTTTTGCTCTCAAGACACTCATATCTAATAAGGGGAGACAATCTATATAAGATGTTTCAGTTAAAGTCAGATGGAAACTCTAGTGGTACTTAGGATGCAACAGCAAAGCAGATGGCAATACACCTTCTTTAATGTCATCTCCATTAATAAGAATCGTATCTATTTCTGATGTTGCATCATTTGACAGTGCCCAGGACTTTGGTGACAAGAGCTTTCTTTTCTGAGCCTTCTGATTGCTGAAAATGCAGGAACTATAGTACCTGCATAGAAAACTGCCAGGTCATATTTCTACAAGAGCTGCTTCCCTAAATAATGTCTTGGGGGTAGGACTGAAAACCAAGCTGGTGGTCTGGAAGCTGCTACTGATCTCAAGGTTCATTTGCTTACCTGCTATTCAGTGGCAGTTAGCCAACAGTTGGTGGCAAGGATATTGGGCCCCTTTTTCACAAGGGTGATTCTCCTCTCCAAAGGCTTTAAGGGGTAAATGGAATCAGGGCCAGTCATTTGGGAGGGCAGGTATGGGGAAGTGATATTTCTTGGGCTCAGCAAACTGGGATGTTCCCAACAGGAAAAAAATGATGGACGAAATGATGTTAAGCACTTCAGCTAGGTTCGTCTGCCTTCCCCATTCGTGGTAATTGGTAGGTAGTTAGTATTGGTAGCTGCTAGGAGGGTGGATTCCTTCTCAAGACTTGCTCCTCTCTACGATAGCTGCAGGGCTAAGCTGGAGCATGACAGAGA
This sequence comes from Sminthopsis crassicaudata, assembly GCF_048593235.1. NCBI lineage: Eukaryota > Metazoa > Chordata > Mammalia > Dasyuromorphia > Dasyuridae > Sminthopsis > Sminthopsis crassicaudata. Next base: position 162,095,155 of record NC_133617.1, read on the forward strand.
ATTTCTGGAGAACACTGCTATTTCCAGGGTTTTGAGGTTCAGATTTGGGGCTGTCTCCAACCCTACCCAAAAGGGAGGAGTAGTCCTGGTAATAGTACAAGTCTGACCTACTTGGTACATTCCACCTCTTGTCTCTCCTTCAAGATGAGCTGAACATTACAGTTTTTGCACTTCTAGGAGCATTTAACAAAATCAGTTACTATATACTTAGAGAGAACATGGAGAAATAAAAATCCATTCCTGACTCTCCCAATTTCACCACTTCTCCTCTTCCCACATCAGCCTTCTCACCCCAGAAAATGACCCCTATCTCCCACTGGTGAGTTTCTTTCAAAATTCCCATTTTGAGAAAGTGTCCAGATCAGCCATGCTCACTCCTTCACTCTGCTCCCACCTGGATGGGCAAACTTCTGTCCCCCAAATTCATTTGTAGTTCCTTTTTACTTATTGTCTTCCTCTATTAGACTATAAGCTCCGTGAGGGAAGGAACCATCTTTACTTTTACTTGTATGTGTATTTCCAGCATTTTATATAATACCTGGCACTTAATAAATGTCCTTATCTATCTATCATTGGGTGAAGTGCAAGCTCAATATGAATCAGGGCATATTGCAGCTGCTAAAAACAGGTAATAATAATACTACTTTAAAAGGCTTCATTAATACTTCATTAATAGAAGAAAAGTATCTCAAACCAGGAAGGTAACAGACCCATTTTGCCCTGTCTAGGTGGGACAACAATTTGATCATTACATCAGAATCTAATGATGAACACCAAATTTTAGAAAGGACCCAGATAAACTGGACCACATCTGGGAAACAATGGCAAGTCTGATTAAGAGCCTTGAAACCACATCATCCTAAGGCTCAGATAAATGAACAGAGCATATTTGGCTTGGAAACATGTGGCAGGGAGGAGGTTTTGTGGGCAGGAGGGATGACACAATTGCCATCTTTTAAAATTTGAAGCTCTACCACATAAAAGAAAAATTACATTTGTTCTACTTGGCCCTGGAGGGGCAAAACTGTAACCTAATTATAGGAAGGCAAATTTCAGATTAACATAAGAATTTCAATAAAATTCAAACATTTCTTAACAGTTAATAATTAATGATTAGAGATCTATCCTAAGGAGGAATGAGCTTCCTTAGGAGGTATTTGGTTAATCACTTAACAGTTTCCTTGTTGTGCCACAGTTTCCTTTTATTGTTCAACCTTAGTTTCCCCAAATTGTTCTGCCTCAATCCCCCTGGTTGCAAATCCCCTTCCTAACCATTAGGACTGAAATAATTAGGGCTGGGAGTCCTGACCATTAGCATTCCATAGAGCCGTAAATTGCAGATAAGTTACTCAGAGATATGTAAGCATATCTCTTGTTCCAGACTTTCTATCTCTAGCTGAATACCTCCTTCCCTCCCAATTTATCAGAATTTATGGTCCTACTACCAACCTGTCAGGACCTAATTGATGATCCCTTCCTGGAAATTCCCACCTCACCAGTATTCGGACTCCACCCCTTGCCTCTATCTCCCTTGATCACTAGAGCCATATAAAAGTCATTGGAATCTCAGGAGATGTGGAATTCTTTGAGAAGACAGTCCAATTCAGCCCTGGGGGACAAATGGATTCTGCCTCCAAACAGTCTCTCCCTCTCAGAAACTCAAATAAAATATTAAAAACTGTCTAATCTCTATCTTGCCTCAATTTCTCCAGCATTACATTCTCCCTGGAAGCTCTTAAGTAGAGGGTAAAGTATCACTTATCAGGGAGGAGATAGTCAGGATTTTGCTTTAGATGGGTATAAGGCCTGAGTTCTATAAAGTCCTTCCAATTCTAAGAGTCTATCATTTTTAATAGGCAGTCAATTGGGCTATACTGAAGTAGCTTCAGAAGAGAGTGGGATTATTTGCCTAGTGCCCTGGAAAATAATCATTACTCTCTATATTGCACAGAAAAGGAAATCAAGGTTCGAAAGGGAGAAGGAAGAAGAGCAACTAGCCAAATATTCTGCATAATGAATCCACTATAAAGGAAATCTTTCTAGTACCACCATCTAGACAATATTTTAATGATAGTAAAATGGAGAATATAAGAAGAATCAAACACAATTGGGAAAAAAAATTGAATAACAATCCCTAACTAGGCACAACACCCAAGGCACAGAATAGTTACTTCAAACATGCTCCTTGAATTGAATAGGCAATAGGGGACCATTTCTGAATGGAGAAATTAGATGCTAAAAGTAGGGATGCAAGAAGATTAATCTGGTGGTGGTATTCAGAATACAGTAGAGACCCACCCCACACCCCACCCCACCCCCCAAAAAAAGACTGAATCAGGAGACCATGTGAGAGGCTACTTTTAGAAGTGTGGAACTGAAGTGGAAAGGGTCTGTTTAAAAAAAAAAATACAAACACCCAGAGCAGAGGAAAATAAAATTCCCTACATATATAATTTATTAAGTAAAGACACAAAGGTATGTACACAAGCATTTCCCATCACCATGGCTGCTTTTTCAGAATTTCACAGCTTACTAAGTCAGCAATTCAAAAATAATTATAAATGGTACTATTTTTAACAATATGCTCTAATAGCAATTAGCATCTGTCAGCTTCCTAAGCTCCCTATGAAGCCAATTAGTTGGCACTAGGAGTGTATATGGGGTAAAGAGGAGAAAGTAAATATAATATAGGAACACATGAAGGAATCAATTTGAAAGAAAAACCATTCCTAGCATCTGAAAGCATACAAATTAAAACAGTAACTAAAAATGCCTAACATCAGTGACTGTGCCGCCCCTTAGCCAGGTTATATTTGGCTTTCCCATGTGGGAAGAGGGTGTGCTAGCAGGCATATGTGGGAAAAGGCCATTTTGCTTTAGTCTGGTATCTGAAGCAACATGTCTTTATCAAGTTTCTTAATCTAGTCCACCCATTTCTCACTTCACCTCTGATTCTAAAGAACTTCATGTATATAATGACCAGGATATCCTACCAAGGAAATTGATAATTGAATATTGATCTACCAATTCATGACAAGGATTGTCAGGAAGATAGGATAAGCCACATCAAGTACTTTGACAACCTTAAAGCACTATTTAAATCAGTGGTTCTCAAACTTTTTAAGTAGGGGGCCAGTTCACTGTCCCTCAGACTGTTGGAGGGCCGGGCTATAGTAAAAACAAAAATACTCTGTCTCTGCCCTTCAGCCCATTTGCCATAACCCAGCAGGCCGCATAAACGTCCTCAGGGGGCTGCATCTAGGCCAAAAGCAGTAGTTTGAGAACCTCTGAAAATGCTAACTAATATTACAAAAGGTTCAATTGAAAGAGATTAAAGGGAAATAAATGTGGTGTGAAAAAATAAATGTAATATATTGTTATTATGATTACAAAACTGGGACAGCTGGGTGGCACCTGGAGAGACTAAGACTCTCCTTTTCTAGAGTCCAAATCAGCCTTAGACAAGTATTAGCTGTGTGACCTGGGTAAGTCACTAAACCCTGTTTGCCTCAGTCTCATCTATAAAATGGACTGGAGAAAGAAATGACAATTTCCAGTATCTTTACGGGGAAAACCCCAAATGGGGTCACAAAAATTCAGGACAAGACTGAACAATAACAATAAATTACAAAAATTTACTTAAAAGAGAGTAAAGAGAAATAACTACTTTGAGGGAAAAAGGCAATGGTAAGTCTACCAGAGGAGTCCTTGTCATGGATTTAAGAAACTGTCAAGAATTTAGGCTATTTTATAATTCTAGTAACAAAAGAAACAGGTAACAAACATTCCACCAGCTCCTTCTAATCAGAGTGTTTTGGATATGTATACATGTATCCCAGGTGTTTTATTTATGTATGCACTGATTGCCCAACAGGCTATAATTTGCTCTTTGAAGTTAGGGAAGACCTCACTTTGTATCCTCAGTGACTGAAACAATACTTGGAATATTATAAGCATATAATAAATGCTTGTTGATTGACTGAAGTAGCAGACATTAAATCAATAAAGACAGCTAACAAAGAGTATGCAGATAAGAGAATATAAAATAAATCCTCAATCAGAGAGGAGTGAAAATAAACATCTAGGAATTTGCATCAACAACTAGAGAAGGGATTCTTAACTGAGACTCTGAACTTTTTCTTTTTAAAAAAATAGTTTGATAACTGTATTTCAACATTAATTGGTTTCCTTGGGGATCCAGTATCTCATTTTAGGCATTTAAAAGCATTTCTTCCATCTGTGAAAGTTGCCTTCAAAAACCCAGATAAGAATCTTTAAAATGTTCTTTTAAATCAGACACTCACCTTTAAAGTTGCCAATGTAGAGGCCAGGCAGGATCTAGGGGAAAGAGAAACACACAAAAATGTAAATACTAGGATGAAGAGTGGCAAACTCATTTGCACTGAGGAAAGGGCAAGGTAGAGAAGCAGTGCAGGTCCATTCAGAGTCTACTTAGGCTCCTCTAGCTTCAGCAGGCCCAAAAGGTGCTATTTTAATAACAACATGTTTTAAGGAGTTTATAATCTGATTCTCAAAACCCGTTAGAAACCCACTCTAAGGGCTTTATGGAAGGTCAAATGTCATTGTCAAATTCATGAGAGCTAAGGTCAGGGAAAGGGTCCCACTCTTTCCTGATTTCTTCCCTATAGGGCAGTGGTCCTCAAACTTTTTAAATAGGGGGCCAGTTCACTGTACCTCAGATTGTTGGAGGGCTAGACTATAGTAAAAACAAAAGCTCACAATCTGTCTCTGCCCCTCAGCCCCTCAGCCCATTTGCCATAACCCAGTGGGCCACATCTGGCCCTCAGGTATTAGTTTGAGAACCCTGCAATCTAGATGATCCACTGACCACATTCCAAGCAAAGACTTTGCACTTGGAAGGCAGTTCCTACTACTTCCCCTGACTTCCTCTGTGTTCCTATTTGTAAAATGAGAGTTTATAAAACAAAAAACTTGGCCTAGATCACAGATTTTTAACTTTTTCATGTCATGGATCTCTTTGACAGTCTGGTAAATCTATTGTTGCCAATATTCATAAAAATGTAAGTTAAATGAGAGTAAAAATAAAAATGTATGTTTTTATTTTTTTCCCCTCTCATCCAAATTCATGGATTCCCTGACACTTATTCATGGACTCCAGGTTAAGAAATCCGATACTAGAATACTGCTAGGATCCCTTCAAGGTCTTACATCTTATAATTCTAATCACAGGAATTAGATGATTTGGGGACAAGTGCCCTTTTTCTGGGCCTTCTCATCAAGGTAATGGGAGGCAGGTGTAACAAGAGTCCTTCAAATTACTACTATTAAACAAACTCTCTTGTTTTCGGGTTTGTTTGTTTTTTTTTTTTTTCTGCCCATCCTGCCATCTTAAATTCCCCAAATCCTTTTTCATTCAAATTTCTTGAATTTGTAAATTCAGATGAGCCCTAAAAAGATAAATAAAAATGGAACTTCATATAAGCCCTTGACTTTCCTCCCCTCTTCCAAAAATCAGATTGCAGATAAAATAGAGACTCTAAAGGCACTCATGGCATGTGCTTTACACACACACATACAAATACCCCTTCACATCCGAGAAGCTGTCTGATATGCCAGTATACCTCACCAGCATTCTCAAATCCATATATGTCCAATAGTTTGAGATATCTAAAAATATGCCAGCTCCAATGTATGGTGATTTTTTTTTAAGTGCATACCGAACATGCCATCATTAATGACATTTCCCTCCTGACATCCTAGCAACACCCTCTTGTCAGCACAAAAGCAGCATGCACTCTTTCAGATATTACTTGTTCCAAGGGAAAACTGACATTAATTCTATTCCAGTCTAATCAATTGAAACCTGTGTCCTGGCTTTTTCTTGTATTTCCTGATGATATAAAGATGGTCCCTGCCCCAAGTGTACAATGCAGACAGTTAACTAAAATTACTGGGACAACAAAGTCACCTCCTTGAATTTTTTCAAACACATGGAAAGATGCCCACTTTTCTAAATTATTTCATATTATTTTCTATCACACAACCTGGGTTCAAATTCTGACTGGCATTCCTTACAAGTTTAACCCTATCGGTTGGGTCTCAATTGGCCTCAGTTTCCCCATCTGCATGGGGAAATCTTATGATCCTATAGTAGCTATTTGGGCCAGTGTGGAACACAGGATTTGGAATCAGAAAAAGTACGGTTCAAATCCTGCCTCAGACACTTAGTAGTATGATCCCTAGCTAGTCATCTCATCGCTCAACATCAGTTTTCTCCTCTGGAAAAAAAAAAAAAAAAAAGTTAGACTCACTGAGTTTTTAACATCCCTACTAGCTCTATATTTCTGACCCCATTTCCCCAAATCTGCCTTTCATACCTGGAGAATCCTCCCTTCTCACCTCAACAAATAACCCCTAGCCTCTATGACAAGTGAAAAATGTGAGACAAAATTTGAGTAATTAACAATCAATTTCCAAATTAAGCTAGCTATTAATCAATTAACTGATGGCCAGTGGTTTCTTCCAGTAATCAAAGACAAAGACATAAAGAGACGTGAAGGCTAAATATGCTGTTAAGAGAAGGAGGTGCCCCAGCAAGTGAATAAAGGAATGAGCTAATAGTCTTGATCACCAGGCTCAGACACCTTCAAAAATAAGGGCAATGGAATCCATCACTACATAGACTAGAGCACTCTCACTGGTTTTTTTCCACTTTTCCAAAACTCAATGGGGGAGCACAGAGACAAGAGCTTATTTCCTCAAGGCAAGAATTCCCCTAAAATAGGTTCTATTTACACTTCAAATAGAAGTAAGCTCTCCTACTTGAGTGGAATCCTGCCCAACATAGAGAAGTATATACCCCAGTCCAAGAATTAAGGCAAATCTCTATGAGCCAAGACCTTTAGAGAATGGCTGATTGATTGACTTACAGGGGCTGATTAATGCATGTGGAAATAAAAAGCCCAGTTCCTAATTTAAAATAGGTTATTAATATGAGAGAGAATAAACATACCTCACCTCCTTTAAGATAGCTCAGGTGCTATTTCACATGGGAATATTTCTATTTCCACTGATTCCTTTTCCTCATCCCAGTTCCCAAATCTAGTTCCTGAAGATACTGTCCACAGCCACCCTCTCTAGTAAAACCCTCAGCTCTAGAGTTTCTGCCCTTACCTCTGCAGATGACTCCCTTGGTAATTTGTTTACCCCTATCTTTTGATTCAATTCCTCCTCTTACTAGATTTACAAACTCCCAGAAGGACTGAGTTGTCCACCATGAATGATGGTTTGCACATAGTAGCTAATGAATAAATATTTGTTGGATGAATGAACAAACACAAGAGGAAAATACCAGGTACAAGAGGATTCTGAGGGGCTGATGTCCAGAAGTAGAATGGACCTTCTCTCCTGCTTCATTCTATGAGCATCCATAATGAAGTCACTAACCAAAGCAACAAAAGAACAGAGAGACAGGTGCTAAAAGCCAACTAGGGATCCTGAAAACAGCAAGTCAGAGTTGGAGAACTGAGAAAGAGGAAAAGGAAAATTAGCATCTCAAATGCAGTGTGAAGACATTTCTTAGAGTAAGACGTTAGAAGATGAAGTTATGTTACTAAACATGTGTAAGAACAATAAGGGGAAATTATCCCATTGTTAAACTGGGAAATCAAAGCAGACTTTCAAAAGTTGGAGATGGATTTATAATTACCAAATAGCCTATCCAATAGCCTCTTTAACCTGGCTCCCTAGCCTGGGGTAGCCAAGCCAAGCCAAGCCAAGCGGATGGAGAGGTAAGGAGTTTGGTAATGAACTCATGGGTCTTCTGACCAGGTATTCACTAGGGAACCAACAAGTCAGGGCATCAAGTCAGGGCATTATATGAGGAGGTATAATAAAGGCTTTTAAGATTACACGTGGCTGTTCTTGAGCGTGCTACCAGTTAGTAAGCTATATATTCAAGAGATCGTGGCCAGAGACCTTTGAGGAGGCGAGCAGGGTAGAGTTGACACTGCAAAGGTCAGTGGTCAAAGGTACTCTGTTGGGCCTAGGGCAGATTAGTAACTGTAACTGCCAGGAGGGCATGTTACAAATGGCCCATCCATTCCTTACTTTGGCATACAACAAGATCTCAAGTTATTTAGAATGATAGAAAGATCATTAACTCTAGAGACAGAACACTTGCAAGTAACTTATTCTTCCAAAGCCTCAGTTTCCTAATCTGTAGGATAAAGTAAATGGACTAAATGGCTTGTAAGGTCTCTTCCAACTCTAAAGCTTATGATTAAAAGACAAGAAGGCAGTCAGCAGCAGATACCTTTTAAAATGTATATTTTCAGAAAAAGAGAGAAAACCACCTCACCACTACTTAGTCAACAGCTCCACATCGAGAGGCATTGTAAAGGTGCACTGGACTTGGAATCAAAAAGACTTCCAACTCAGAAAATTAACCTAGTTAATCAGTTTCCCCATTGTAAAATACAGGGGTTTGGAATAATGGTATTCTAAATTCCCTTTTAGCTATAAATTTATGATCCTATATGATTAAAGGCCTGCAAAAAATAAAATGAAAATATCATTATAGGACAATCTCAGATGTTAGTCAGACAAGTAAACACAAGTAGCCTTACCAAAAGAAAATGAAAGAGAAGAAAAGTGTCTCACAGAAAAATAGCTTATACTGGATGATCATAAGAAGGATGAAAATCTTTAAGCAGTAGCTAGTGAATAGCATTTGAAGTAAAAAAAGGACGAATCCCAAAATTAAGTATAGGCACTTCAAGAATTCTTCTGTGACTGTGTCAGGAATAAACAATAAGATTTTGAGAGAGGTTGAGATAAAACCTAGCCCAATGCTACCCCATAAACAAAAGGAGAAGCTATACCACTCAAAAAGAAACAAAGTGTTCTGATCTGTATTAAAGAATTGTTAATGGAAAAACAATAAAGGCACTCACCTTCCAAGAGAAAGGAAGTGCTTATTAGTAGATTGAGATCTTCCTAATGATTCTTCCTAAAAACAAAACTACCCAATTCCTGAGCAATCAATGCCTTCTCCACTCTTGTAGTATATGGCAGTGAACTGGAATGGACAAAGCTGACCCAGTGCTTCAAAAGGAAGAAATGTATGGGGGTTTAACAGTTTAAAAAAAAAAAAATTCCCACCCTTTAATTTGTACTTGATATTTGTATCATTAATTGTATCTGAAGCAGATACATCTAACCCCAATTCTCAAGTCAACTTTGAGTGTCTGGGATATGAGGTCTAATAACATATCCAAACAGGCACAAGTTACAAAATATCTCAATAAACAAGACTGGGAACCAGAAAGACTGGATTTCCTTCCTCAAAGTCAACAGGAGCTATAAGACTTCCCGTGAGTCCAAGTCATCATGCATAAAAGCAGGAAGATTTAGTTGTCTTCTAGAAGAATTACAAGTTACAGATGGTTTCTTGATGCCACAGAGCCAACAGGTTTGCACTTATACAAGAAAGATGATATATGCAAAATTTTAATGTTATGTTGCTTGATAATGATTAACTGCTGAAACCTCCCAAGATAGATTTCTTTCTTAAAGACCATACCTTAAACCAAATCACACCTGCTCTCAAGGATTGGTCTACAAAAGGTTCAAAGGCAAGCCCCAGTGGATCAAGGTTTGGGCCTCTGATTAGACAATGAACAAATGTAAATAACAATTGTTTGTTTTGACCAGAAACCCTGAGGTCTCCCCCTCCCAGATTGGATTTTATTTTATTTTTTTGAACTAGGACCATTCTTTGCCTCAATCTTACCTAGCCAAGGATCATCTAGTAGAAGTGTGAAATTCACATTTTCCTGTCCCCAAACTCAGTGCTCCATCACCAAGTGAAGTTGCCTCTAGTAGGCAACAGACCTAGGACTCAAATTCAGGTCATCTCACTCCAAAGCCATCATTCTTTCCATTACACCACAAGACCTCCCACAGGTACAGACACCTCTCCTACATGAGGCCACACAGATACAGCATCATGAAAGTTATGAGGCGTTTGCCACCAAGAGGAGCATATTCCTTTTCCTTCCTGCATCTTTCTATAATTCATCAATATCTTTAATTTTATCTACAACAATAAAATCTTAAAACTTACAAAGAATGCTGATAGTAGAAATAGCAGCAGCAGCAAGCAATAATAAAGATAACAACTGCTAGCATTTAATAACACTTTAAGGTTTGCAAAGCACTTTCTACAAACATCTCACTTTTTCTTTAAAACAACTTTGGAAGAGATGCTATTATTATACCTATTTTACAGCTGAGGAAATGGAAGCCGATAGAGGTTAAGTAACTTATTCAACACTGCACAATTACTAAGTATCTGATCCCAGAGAAGAACTCAAGTTTTCTTGATTTCTGGACTGAGCACTATAGCATCCAGAAAAGATATCTTATACTCCTCTGTCACTACTCTTTAGCTAAAGCTGATCTTACTAAGGATGTCAGAATCATTCCATGTGTGGACAAAACAAAATGATAACACATGAAAGATACTACGACTATAATCACTTGTAAATCAGATTGTAACACAACCTCATATACTTAAATGTTTGTTGGATCAATCTTATACAAATAGACAATTTTGAAAAATAAAAAAATGAGTAGAAGGATAATTAGACTACAAAAATACTGTAAAGACAAACAGCTTTGAAACAATTGTAAACCTTTGTTTATAACTGTAAACTTTGAAATAACTCGTAAATTATGATCAATGCAAGGAGAGGTCATGATTGTGAAGAACTAATGAAACTGAGCAACATTAAGGACCATGAGCTTCTTGTTTTTATTCTGAAGGAAGCACCACTCCGACATACTTAAAAGTACAGGAAGCCTGTGTTTCTGCCATTCATCAACTGTCCTTTTACTTCATCTGTAAAATGGGGATTAAAAATATCTTAACTATCTACCTACCTCACCGGATTGTCTCAAGGTATATACTATAAAAGTTGTGAATTTGGAAGAGAAAGGAAATTAAAATCCAAGGTCACCCACAGAAATTGGGAAAGAGGAACCTTTACCAGTTAACTAGTCTAATGGATTCATGTGATAGGTGAAGAGACTAAGCCACTGGAGTTTAAGCCACTCCACTCACATGTGGATACTCAGAGATTGAAGAGACCAATGGATTTTAGTTTTAGAGCCAGATTTGGATTTAATTTCAGAAGTCCATCTGATTTATAGTTAAATGCTCTCACTTTATAGTTAGACACTAAGATCCAAATGGGCAAAGTGACTTGCTCAAAATCACAGACAGTGACAGAGCCAGGATTAGAATGCAAGTTCAGTGCACTTTTAACTTTCATCACATTCCTATCAGATGTTTCCAAAACATGACAAAGTATTGCATTTACCTATAATACAAATTTTAAATAAACTGAATATTCAGCAAGTGTATACCTCTGACAAGATCAACATTAAACAACTACGAGGCCCAGGGGATGTAGTGTTAGAGTCTAAAAGACCAAGTTCAAATCTGGCTGCTTAATGACAACTGTGTGATCCTAGGCACTTAGCGTGTATCTTCTCTGCCTCCCCTGCATCGTTCCCTTCTCCCTGCTCATCTGAGCCCCACTTCATCTCTCATTTACAGAGCATTCCACCAGCCTTCTAAAGTGGTCCTTGCTCTAGCCTCTCCCTTCTATACACTATTCTCCACAATGCTGCCAAACTGCACTAAAAAAGTACAGAGTTAAACAACCAAGTCACCGTCTGTCAGGGAGTCGGGAGCTAAGAGTTTGATCCCATTTCTGGCAACAATGTGTTTACAAATTGCAGGTGGCTGTTATTCTTACTCAGTGCCATATATAGTATAGGGTGAAATTCGCAAGAATAACACACTCGGAAAAAGTTTTGGAAGAAATGGGCAAATTTTTTAAAAAGACACTGTTGTTCATCACAAAAACTAAAACTATGAACTTGCAGAATTCCTGAATTCATTTTCATCTGTACATATATTGAATGCATAAAAAACAGTTCTATCAATTAAATATTCAGAGGTAGGAAGGAGCAAATTCGATGAAGAAACATTTTAAAGGAGAACCCAAAGTCAACTAGATCATAATCACTATTAATTCAAAGCTGGATCTATCGGCTTTTAAAGCCGAGAATCAAAGAACTGAAGGACATAACAATAAAGTAATATCTGCACAGCAAGAAATTATTTCTCTCCTTCAAATGTGTTCTCGAAGGGAAAAAAAAGTGGAGTTATGAAGACCCCGGCGGTGTGTGGAAAGAACTCCGGAGCTGGAATGGTAACAAGTCCCAGCCCTGCAGAGTCCGAGCCTCAGTTTCTCTAAAATGAGAGAATTGCACTAGAGGGCCTCTAAGCTCCGAATGTGCGATCCTCCGAACCAAACCCGGTGGGGACACCCTGCCCGAATGTGCGTACGAAAGGGTTCCTTCCTCACTGCTTTCCAATAGTTCGTTTGGAAAGTTAAACGTTTACACACTTTGTGTTGTTCGTCATTCCGTGAACTTTTTTCTCTCGTTCTGTTGTCCCCGGTCTGTTTCCCTCTCCACTGTTTGGCGCTCCCACCGGAGGCACTCATGGGCGGAGGATGCCCGCCCGGGTTAAAAGCTGCAGGACCTAAGCCAGCAGTCGCACTTAGTCCGACCGTTTGAAAAAGGGAACGAGCGCACGGGCCGGGGAGGGTGAGACTCACTGCAGGGGGCCACTTCCTTTCCAGGGCTCTCTCTCGGGCTAGCAGCTCATACAGTGCTCCCAGGGAGCGAAAGCAGAGCCTGGATTCTTCCAGAGAAAGGAGCAGCCTGGGCCCGGGAGCTAACACCCGCCCGGGGGTGGGGCGGGGGAAGACCGGACAAGCCCAGGGTGGGGCTGACCGCGGGAAGACAAAGCACCGGGCCGGGAAGAACCAGCCGAAAGTAGGCGCAGATTTTCTAGCCCCGGTCACTCAGCTGGGGGGGAGGGGAAGGGAGGGGGCGGACAACAGGTTTCCCCAAGGTGAAGACCGCGGGCAGGAGCTGTGCCACAGGCTGACTGGATCCCGCTCCTCCCAGACGGACAGCTGTCGCTAAGAAGGATTCTACCTCCACCAACCAGACGGACAGCTGTCCCAGCAACTTCTAAATCGCACGTGGGGGGAACCACTGGGGGAGGAGGGTGGGGATGCGACCAAGGAATGAAGGAAATGACAGCAGAGAAACGCCCAGAAGGACCGCGAGATGGGTGGGCGACGAGTGGAGTCTCAGAGGGAGGGAGGGGAACAAGAAGCCGCGAGGCTCTCCGCCGCCCCGCGCTCCCGCGGGGGACAGCTCGGAGCCGCGTCCTGGCCCAGCAAGTGTAGAGAGCTCTGAAAAGGGCGCGGTGGTGGGCGAGAAAAGCGGTCCTCTGCCGCAGGCGGCGTCCGGCGCGCAGGGAAAGCGCCCGGGGGCTGTCTGCCGGGAAGCCTTCCCAAAAGGGAGGGCGGGGGATTTTCAAGTTTTGACCTCCCCCCGCATCCCCCTCCCCCCCCAAAATTGCAGAAGCCCTCGTCTCATCCTGGGTCCGCTCCTCGCCGTTTGCATCATCCATCCCTGCCCCAACCTGATATAAGTATTTTTAAAAACTGCAGCCAGTCTTAAAAATGCCAAGGAGATGCAGAGCATGCTCCCCCCCACCCCCCAATGCTGGTCAAGCCCAGTTAAAGCAGGGGAGCAGATGGGAGTGGGGAAAGCAGGGAAGAAGCGGGGTTTCCACGCCTTTCCCGGTCACGAGCCTAGGGCGAGATGAGCAGGCAGCAAGCAAGCACAGACAGACGGAAACATACGTTACCTTGTTCATCCCATTCCCCATGGTGGCTACAAGCGAGTGAACTCTAGCACCCCTGGAAATGTGGCTGCAGGATCGCTAATTGCATGTTACAACAGGAGGAGGAGAAGCAGGAAAGGGAGGAGGCGCGAGGAAGGAATGGATTACACGCGAGATAAACAACAATCACTAATAGTACAGAGGGAGATTTCTATACTTTTCTTTTTTTTTTCTTTTTTTTTCCTTTTTTGGCTTTCTCCGGGCTCCAGGAGATCGGGCGCCTGGGGACTTCCCTAGCCCGAGACCCACTGAACTAAGAGGATTCTTTTGCCAGGAAATGAGTTCTAAGCTTGGCCCTTCTCCGCCCCCACGTGTGAGGCAAGTAAAAGCTCGCTTAACCCTTCCGCGGCCCTCGCCGCGCCCCTCCCGGCACGGCTTGCGCTTCCTTCCACGGGAGTTGTAGTCCCAGCCCCGGAGGCGCGGCAGGCGCGGCCCCGGGCCGGAGAACTACAACTTCCGGCGTGCAGCGCGCGGAGAACGGGAGCGGGGGGAGGGGAGCGGAGGAGGCGAGGCGGTGACATTCACACGGCCCGCAGCGCGCAGACTCCCCGCCGCCGCCCGCGCCCTGCTGCTGGTGCACTTTCATTCCTGGAAGACTGGATGAAGCTCTGGCTCGGGTGGGCGGCAGAAACCAGCGCTGGGTCTGGTGATTTGCAGACAGGGTGTCTAAAATAAGGTTACAAGGTGATAAGTCTGGATCTGCTTCTAAGTAAAATTCGGGGACTTTTCCCCTCCGGCGCGCCCGCGTTGGTTACATCACCTTTGGTGAAATACCGGAGGTCTGTTACCAGAAACTGCTGCTCTGACTTAATGCCTGAGTGAGCTTGGTGCCGATCAGAACCCCGGGGCAAACCTGCCTAGGCCTGTTGGGGCTTCGGACATCCCCCCTCCGCACCCCTATGTGGTAGATGAGCTTGGTTAAGTGAGCATCCGGTGTTCCCCACTTTCGTGTCAGGGCTTTACGGCATTTCCATTCCAGAAACGTCTCCCTCCTTTTTATAGTAAATGTTTTTTTAATTATCAAAAATCTCTTTCTTCCCCTCCCCCGTTGAAACTAATAAATAAAAAGTCGTTAAATAAATATGCATAGTGAAGCTAAGCAAATTGTTTGAATTGGACATAGTAAAAAAAAAAAAAAAAAAAATCATGGTTCATTCTGCACCAGGGTCTGTGGCTTCTCTGTCAAGAAGTGGATAGAATATTTCATCAATACTGTGTTGAATTTCTTGATCAGCATTCTTAAAAGTTTTTTTCAAGTTGTTCGATTTCACAAACAATGTGACGTAACACAGATTGTTCTGGTTCTTCGTGCTTCCCTCAGTCATTTCATGGCAGTGTAATAGGGAAGACGACCCTCAGAGGAAAGCTGAGGAGGAGGTTGGGTGACCTCAAGGATCTCTTCCAGGTCTAAATCTATGATCCTGTGTCCTGTCTCACCTAGGAAGCTATAAACGTCAAGCAGCAGGGACTGAGCCCTGGGAACAATGTTTGCTGATCATCGAGGTCAGTAAATATGGAGGTGAGCCTCCTGAAAGGCAGCTCGGCTCAAATCTAAGCACCGACCCGGAGTAACCCAGAGCCAGCCACCTAATCCTGCTCGCCTCAGTTTCCTCATCTGTAAAATACACTGGAGAAAGATCTCTTATCTTCGCCCAGAAACCACAAATGGGAACACAGTCCTACACAATTTAAACAAAAGAATAACAACAAAAAGACCGCTTAACATTACCATGTGTTTTGATCCTGATAATCTTATCTCCATTTTACAAATGAAACTAAGGCAAAAAAAAGAGGCTCAATGACTTTCTCAGACTCACACAAGAACAAAAAAGGTCAAGAATCTCAAGGGAAATGAGGAACAAAACATTACCAGATCTTCAACTTAATATCAAACAATTATCAAACCATTTGGAATAGGAATGAGAACTACTCCCAATTGAGGAAACTTCCTCCACCAATATAGGGGTGACCTTCTTAGCAGCTTATATTCCCAGTGTCCATGTAGGACACTATGAAAGTAAATAATTGGCCCCACTTCTCACAGCCAACATGCGTCAGAATTTGAACCCAGATTTTTCTGTTTATTGGTTCTATCATTGTATGGCACTAAGCTATTTGGTTTAAAAATTTTAAATCAGTCAATGAAAAAAAAATCAGTTAAGCCAGGCACAGATGCAATCCTATTTGAAAAGATTCCTGCTCACTATAGCCCAAAACACAAATTACTGTAACAAGAATCCCCCCCCCACTTTTTTTTTTTTTACAAGAACCACTAGGAAAACTGGAAAACATTTTGATGGAAATTAGATTTAGAACAACATCTCACACCATACATCAATCAAATTCTAAATGAATATGTGACCTAAATACAAAAGGTCACATCAAAAACAAAATTAGAAAAGAATAGAGGTAGTTCAGTACAACTTGTACAACTCTGGATAAGGGAACAATTCATAAAGAAAAAGGGATTAATTTTTTTAAAATTCTGATTAAGTTAAATTTTTAAATGTTTGCACAACCAAAAACAATTCAGAAGAAAAGTCATGTATTGGGGGGAAAAAATTTCCCAGTAAATATCTGGTAAGATTTGACATTCAAGATATATAGGGAGTGATACAAGAATAAAAGAATAACTATTCTCCAAAAGATAAATGATCAAAGGTTGTGACTGTATAGTTTTCAAAAGAAAAAAATACTTCCTAGCTGTATGACCCTGGGCAAGTCACTTAACCCCAGCCTCAGGAAAAGAAAAAAAAAAAAAAAAATATATATATATATATATATATATATATATATATATATATATATATATATATACATATACACACACATTGTCAGCAACTATGTAAGATAAAAATAATTAATAGAGAAATGCAATTTAAAACAATTCTGAATTATTGTCTCTCATAGATCAGTAGACATGGCAAATAACTTGGAAGGAAAAATAAGCACAGTAATGCACTGTTAGTGAAATGGTGAGTTGGTCCAACCATTCTGGAAGTTCTGAATTATACTAAAAAAAGATATTAAACTTTTATTTCCTTTATATATGTTCATTAACCCAGTGATGTCCACCAAGCAAAAGCTCAAAGATGGAAAAAAGAGTCCCCTTTCCCTATGAGAGAATAGGCAGCATTTTTGTGTAGAAAAGAACCAGAAACAAAATGTATTTCCAGTTATTGTTGGATAAAAAAAAAAAAAAAAAAAAAAAAAAAACAAACTGATGGTGTAAAGGCGCACAGTGGAAAGAATGGACCTAAATTCAAATTCAGCTACAGATACTTACTACCTATGTGACCAGAGGCATTTACTCAACTCTGTTGGCTTCAGTTTGCTCATCTGTAAAATGAGCTAGAGAAGGAAATGGCAAGCCACTCCAGTACCCTTATATATTTAAAAAAAAAAAAAATGGGGACATAAAGAATTGGATAGGATTGATTAAAAAAAAAAAAAATCATGGGTGTGCTAGTAAGTGTTTAACAACCAGCTCTCTCATGGGGAGGGGGGAAAGTTGATCGTGAAAAATTAAATCTTTATTAACATATCCTTTACTTTCTTAAATATAAACAATCAACAAAACAATAAGTCAAGCTCTGATTTGTAGCTTTTGCTGATTTCTGAGATGTAAAAATGCTCATAGGGAAAATTTTACATCATCTCTCAGGAGCCAGCAAGAGTTGTCTCTAACACCCCCCTAAATGAAATAAAATACTTTATTGTAAGAGACAACATGTATCAGGGAAATCCAGGATGACTTTATGTACTGATGCTAAGCATAGTAAGCAGAATCAAGAGAACAGTTGGCAGTGTCCACAAAGACAAACAAAACAAAAACTTTGTTGTTTTTTTTTGCTTTGGTCAATGCAGTGACTAGTCCTGACTTCAGATGACTGTCACTAAAATAGGGCTTCTTATACTTTTTTTTATATTCACAACCCCTTTTTGCCCAAGAAATCTTTACACAACCCCAAGTATATGAAATGTATGCAAATCAAACATTTATTGATAATAAATCATAATTTTGCATCCCCACATTCAGTTACATGACTCCATATAGAGTTGTAATCCTCACACACAGTTTAAGAAGTTTTGCACTATAAAACCTCCCTATTCCTGATCAAGATATAAACTATAAGTCAAAATAAGGCATATGTTTTCAGATATGGAATACTTCTCTGGTCCTTTGGAAGCTTCTGTTGGACAGAGGCAAATAGAGGGTAGTGACAGTGACAGTTAAAGGAGGAATGGTTAACATTAATTAAAATGATGCTGTGGTGAATACAGATATTTTTATTGTCCTCATTGCCATTATTTTTCACCCAGTACTTTTCATTCCTACTTCAGATCGATGCCAGAACCAGTCTATAGAAATGTATTTTAATCTCATAGGGGATCACTTATATTAACTCAACTATAGTAATAACTGATGATAGTGATGATGATAGCTAATGTGTATTGCTCTTACTATGTGCCAGTTGCTGGTCTAAGCCCTTTACAACTATTATCTCAGTTGATCCTCACAACAATCCTGAGAGTTGGGTGATAAATTATCCCCATTTTATGGATGAGGAAATTGAGGCAAATAGAGTCCCTTAATCTTTAGAATGAAGTAATTAGACTCTAAAGTCTCTTCTAAGATTTTGTAATAACTGGGATTACAAGATAAGATGTTTTTGAATACAAGATGGGCACTCATATTAGAAGGATTAAAATTAGTTTGTTGGTCCTGGTCTCAAACTCTCTCAGTCCAAGACCCATTTATAATCCTCAGTTCCTTTTTCTCTGTTGAGTACAGAAAGGAGAGTTAGTATGGATAGAAGTTTTGAATTTGAATTTTCTTTTTCTCTGTACTGCCATCCAAAAGCTCCATCTAATAATCCTTATAATTACAAATAATATTTTTACACTTCTTATGGATTGATGGCTCCATAATAAATATATGCCTTTAAAAATTGGAAACAAAAGTATCAATTATTGAATGGCTGAATAAAATGAAGCATATTAATGTATTGGAATAATGTTACTTTATAAGAAACAACAAATAAGGAATTCAGAGAAATACAGGAAATTTTCTTCGTGGTGACACAGAGCAAAAAAAGTAGAACCAGGAAAACAATACACAGAGGAGTTACAATAATGTAAATAAAAACAATAGCAAAAGATAACAAAATCTTTCTCTAGATAAATAGACTTAAGTGACTTCCCCAGGGTTACATAACAAATATCTGAAGCCAGATTTAAACTCAGGTAGATGAATCTTCCTTACTCCAGACCAGACACTTTATCTACTGTGTCACCAAGCTGCTCTATATATTAATAATAGCTAATGCTCATTGAGCACTTATACTTTATGTAAATTATCTTATGTGAGCTTCCCATCAACCTTAGAAGGTAGGTGCTATTAATATCCCCTTTTTATATTAAAAAAATTATAGCTGAGAGAAGTTAAGTGATTTACCCAGAAACACATAGCTGGAATATGTCTCAAAGAGGATTTGAATTCAGGTTTTCTGATTACAAGTTCAGCATTCTACCAAACTTGATGAGCTAAACTGTACAATCCTCCCACTTTTGAAGACTAGTAAGGTTATTTGGTAATGATCCTAAGATATTTTCACTGCCTTTTAGGAATAGCCCTAGCCATTTTCTTTCTTTCATCCTTTAAGTTAATACTGTAGATGAATATGTCAGCTATTTAGAGCTAGAAGGGATTTCAGGGATCAAGTAGTTCCATTCCCATACTATGCAAATAAAGAAACTGAACTCAAGACATTTATCCAATGTCAAGTCATTTATTAGTAAGTAGGAGACCCCAGGATTCAAATGGAAGTCTACTAACTCCATTCAGTGATCATCAATGTGTTGCTACCTTGACTTATAACTTGTAACTAATTTATAACTCTTTGTCCTGAATTTTTGTCCTCATTAATCAGAATGAAAAGCCCAAACAAAGAATTTTCCTTTTAATATAAGGCTTTGCTTTTGGACCAAAAGTCTTGGAAAACTAATGATACCAAAGGAGTATTGAGCTCTGCAAATAGGAACTAGAGTGTCGAGACCATAGAGACCTGGATACAATATAACAAAAGCTGTTTGTAAATTAGTCTTTACCAATATTCTTCTACAGAGGCATCATGAATCTGGAGGTAGTACACTTTATTTATAAGAATGTGATAATATGAAGGTACAGGGTACTGTGGTGAAAAGTGGGTAATACAAAAAGGAGACACACTTAGTGTCTCCTTCACCATAAGAACCTTTCCTCAGCACTAATTGATAAGCAGGGCTAGGAACAGTGACCTATACTGACTCAAAATTTTCTAACAAATGACTAGCAATTTTGGTACCTGGGACAAGAAGTACAAAATAACTTCAAATAAACCTTTCAAATTCAGTTTGGCACTGAGGTGGGACTTCAACCCCTGTTAGGGGAAAGAGTCCTGGGACACTGCTCCCTGTTAGGGAAAACTTTAATCCCTGTAAAGCTGCTGCTGAGGAGAACACTTAAGGCAAAGAGTAGCTCACTTGGCATGTGGCCAGGAGAGAGTAGGAAACATGATTTTTGTAATTTCCACTTTAACTCTTATTCTTGCAAATTAGCTGCTAAACTTAGTTGTTTCTTTGATGTTAAAGGAGTATTAGAACTGCCTGTGCTCTCTAAATTCCAATGTCCAGAGGCCAATTAATTGCCTTCTCTAGTTTTGACAAAAAGTGGCAACCCTTGCCTGATTGAATGACACAAGTTAGATTGCTGTTTCTAATAGTTGCTTTTCATTTGAATTATGAACCTTGGTTGGATAGACCTTATTAAATCCCTCTTTCCTAGGAAGTAATAATTTGAGGGAACCAGCAAAGCCTATGAGAATTTCAGGTACCTATAATTCCTCCAGCTGGCAAAAACTGAAAAATGGACAGCTTCTATAGTTATATAACAGCCTCATCTACTCAGTGGAACCAACACTCATAATATCTTGGCATCTGACAAAAAAATGAGCTAATGTTAGCAGCTGTTGTCTTTTATTTTTCCCTTTGGTGTTGTCTTCCCTCCCCCCCCTTTGGTGTGGGAAGCTGCCCTTTGCTTTTTTTTTTTTCTAGCTTAATTGGACAGCTAAATGCTAACCTTTCAACCTCTCCAGTCCAATGAGATTACATCATGTATTAACACACCTGCACTTCTGCATATCTGGCCACTTAGAAACCTACTTCTTCTTCTCTGTGTTAGTTGAGGGGGCTAGAGCTGCCCAGTGGAACAGAATTATTTGAGTGAGGGATACACAAGGCAGATAGGGAAAGCCCCAAACCTTGAAGTGAAAACTGGTCCAAGAAAAAAATGTTCCCCTGACATGTGCAATATATCTTCATTGTAATGTCAAGTGAGCAATAAAATGATAACTTTCCCTAATGAGATTATTTTTCTTTTTTTCTATTCCTTTCATGTGAAACAAGATGAAATGTTCTAAGATTAGCTTGGGTGAGGAGGAAGAGAGGGATTAAAGTCAGTGTGAAGGGAGGTAGGGTGATTTCCTTAGATTTTAAGGTTAAGAGTTTAAGACATCCCAAGAGAAATTTCATAAGATAGTATAAAAGGAAGTCCACTTCTTTCCCTATATTATTGTTATTATTTATTAACTCATATTAGGTATTATTTGTTAATTATTGTCATTTTCATCATTCTTCACTTAAACTCTGTGAATTAAGTTGGAAATCTGACTTTAATTTTCAAAAACCTATGTAAGTAATGTCATTTATGTTTGGTAAACTGAATCCTGAATTTGTCTCTGTGTTGGTCCATTAAAAGATCACAGAAATAAGAGGGACCTTCCAGATTATCTAACCTTAAGATATCAAATACATTGATCATATTAGAATATATTTGGTAAATATCTCCTAAAATAAAATACAATAAAACATAAATAACATTAAATTAAATGCGACCCCCAGTCTTGAAGCCTATTGATATGGAACTCTGCAGAATGCACTGCCCTTTGGGAGGAGCTGGGGGCCAATGGAGAGTAGAAGAGAGGAGAACTCTTCAGTTGTCATCAATTCTCTTGGCTCTCTGCAATCATGTTCAGTGCTTCTGACTTCCACCTTTGAGAGGAAATATGGAATTTGCCAATCCTGCTTCAGATTGCTGAAGGAGAAGACTGACAAAAAGCTGAAGTAAGGAGGAGTTGGCAGTTTCCACCATGTCCCTATTTCCACTTTGCTACTCTAGAGACTTTGGGGTGAGATCTAAGACTCTTTCTTCCAATTGAACTGTGATATCTCACTCCCAATGAGAGAACTTCTTCACTTGGAATTGTCTGGTATAATATCTCTTACTTATACTTTTTCTAATACTTGTTTTGCTATTGATTTGGATAAATGGGTTTTCTTTGCTGTTCACTATGTGTGTTCATTATAGGACTATTATTTGGTAGGAAAGGGATCAAGCCTTGAATATAAAGCTTGAGGATCCCTTCTCCCTGATAATGATAGAATAATCAGAAGTTAGATTGAAAGTAATCACATTCCCTAGACTAATAATATTTAAGGGAGCAAATAGATTTATTTTTGATGTTCTCTTTCTCTGAAGAGAGCAAAAAGAGGGTTTCTAGTTCCAACTTCCTGCTTCCTCTCCTGGCCTGAATTAATGTCTTCTTGGGAGAAGAGAATGAGGAGAAGAAGCTAGGGATAGCTTTTCTGCCTCCCTTTAGGCCACATGACAACTGACTGTAATGACACCTTCACGCTACATGTTGGGGACTACCTTGCTTTATACATAGGCCCATTGTCCATTGTTTTATGTCCATTGTCTTAAAACTTGTCAGTATGCAGTCACAGGGATTCTTATTCTGATTTTCATTTCTATTTGAGTTTGACATCACTGATCCAACTCCCATATGTTACACATGATGAAACTGAGATTCAGAGGTGAAGTCACGTCCCTAAATTCGTTCATTATAAGTTAAAGAGCTGGGATTTAAATTCTACACTTATTATTCTTTCTACTATATAACACTACCTTAGAGGTCTTTTTCCTAAAGGAAAAAAAAAAAAGAAAAGCAAAGAAAGAAGGAAATGCAAAATAGTTTTCGTCTATGCACTTTAAAATAAGTCTATTTAAAAAATTAATTTTATTTGATTAAAAAGAAAGTAACAACCTCTCTTTCTATAAAGACCTTGAACTCAAACACACAGGTGGAAGTACCTAAGGGCTTCCTAAAATGTGGTCATTTTAGTGAAGTCATATGCTCACTTTTGTAGAAAGGAGACATAGAGTTTGCAAAGCAGGACATTGAGTGGATTTTTGAGGTCAGTTTATGTGATCATTCCAATGGCAAAGATGACCACAAAAGATTATGGGAGTAACTGTAAGTACATATTGTGGCCAGGCTGATGACAAAGCTCTAAGTTCATTGCTATTTCCCTTGCACTATTATGTATTCCTCCAGAGAGAAGAAGTAATCATTATTCCTTAATTATTATTCATGATTGCTTATTTTCAGAGTGTTTCATAATCACTTAAAAAACTTGCATTCTCCCAATGTTTTAGCTTTTTGTTATATATATGTGTCTCTATATAAATGTGTGTGTGTGTGTATATATATATATATATATGTACATATATATGTGCATATATATATATATGTACACGTATATAAGTACCTATATAGACACACATACACACACACACACACATATATATCTCATTTGTAAATGAATTTAGGAATAATGGTTAAGTGTTTAATTGATTTTTTTCACCACCTACTGATTAGAAACTAGATTTGGGGTCTCAAACTCAAAAAGTCTGGGAAAAAGTATATTTCCCCAGGCAAGCCAGTGAAGTGGTGTCATTCAATTAGAGATCTTGGTCAAATCACCCTCCATTGATCTTTAAGGTGGCACAGACTCTCTTCAGGAAATTCCAGAGTCTGAGAAAAAAGCCTTCAAAATAATTTTATTTAATTGGAGATCTTGGTCAAATCACTCTCCATTGATCCTTTGGGGGTGCCAATCCTCTTCAGGAAATTCCAGAAGCCTTCAAAATTATTTCATTCAATTGGAAATTTTGGTTTGATAATCAGCTCAAACTGTCCCCCAGCCTTCCCTCCCCCACCAAGATTTGCTCATAAAATAGGTTTCTGTTTACACACTCTGCAAATCTCTTCATTAAGAATTTTCCCACTAAGAGAATAACTTCTTAGTGTACAATAAAACTTCCTTTGCCACAGATTTCAGGGTTCACAAATTCTTTCGCATTTTGGCCAGTCTCAGAACAGAGGGGACCTCTTCACCTTATTTCTACCTCTCATTACTACTACTGGGATTATAAATCTAATGTATGAATGGTGGTGAAGAAGTAGCTATCCCTAATTAGGATGATCTGTTCATACCAAAAAGATACTGATTTCCAATGAAATGCTAGGAAGTTGATTGACCTTCCCATCTTCATGCTAGAAATGTTGATTAAAGAAAAGCCAGAAGTATAGTCTTCAGAGGATATGTTTTGATATTTATCAAAACATATCAGTTAAGAGTATATATCATTTGAATATTTTCACTGGAAGGCATCTGAAAATTACAATGTCTCCCTAAGAGCCTTTCCTTGTATCAAAAAGGTTAAAAAAAAAAAAAAAAGGAAGCCAGATTCTTAAAAAAGGAAGTTTTTCTTCATTAAAGAGTTTTCTTCCCCCATCTCCTCCTTAAAGTTAGCTCCTGCCTGTGTGAGTAAGAAGGGTGCCTAGGAGAGCTTTTCTCTGAAGGGAATCCAGAGGGAACTGAAGGGTGGGGGCCAGCTGCTCAAGTCCAGTAATAAAAATAGGCATGTTCCCATAGAATATGCTCGAATAAAAAATAGAATTCTTTGTCAAATTTAATGATTTGTTTGTTTCTTAGTTCAATATTAAAGTAGTCTAGTCCAAAATTATTTTCCTACATCTCTCCCCCTCTTCTCCAAGACTTCCCTTGGACTGGGTTGTAATTCCTGGTTTTGTCCTTGTTTATAGTTTCAGTCAACATTAATTCTCTGCTCCTGCTCCACCCCTATTTTTCCTGATTTCTGTGATCAGCTTATTCCCTTGTGACTTGTCTCCTTGAATGTGCAACAAATTTTTCCCTTTCCCAGCCTCCCAAACTTGGAAGCCATTACTCATTCTCATGGAGATTTCCCAGCCATTGCCTATGAAACAAATTGTACAAAGTTGGGTATTCATTTTTCTAAGTCTCATAATACTTAAATGGTCCTGTGATTGTCTTGATCAGAAGTTTTCCCCTAACAATGCCAATTGCAAATCTGCTCATATGTTTCCCTCTTCTCCATGACTTTCAATAAGTTTTCCAGGGGGAGTACATTCAACATACTAGAAGCCTTCCTTGATTTCTGCCGACGTGGCAATGCTATGCTAACTCTCCACCTGTCACATTTGCCTTCATGATATGTCCATGGAACTGAAACTATTCTCAGATAAGTAAATCATTCCAAAACCCCCTCATCTTCTGCCACTCAGGTCCTATTCTTATCTGATTATCTCAAGCAACGCTGAGAATGGTTTTGATTTTTAGTGTTAAGATGTTTCTGCCTTACAGCCTAGGGATAAAATAATAGGATTTTCCATTTTTTATTTTTAAAAAACAGAACCCTATGGGCACAGCCTGCTATGTTATGTAAAGAGGTGAATCTAAGGGCAACAGCATCTTAATGCCATGTTTTGGTATTCTTGGGTACATTGGGTAATATTTTCAAAGTGGGCTGAAAGAGAAAGGATGCACACACATGCTACATTCTATAAATAAGAAAAGCCAAGCCAAGCCAACACACTGAAATGTACTCTTGTTTCTAAGCTAAAGTTGAATTTGATGGTATTTCTTCCTCCTTCTCTTTTCCCCTTTCCCAAAGTCAGACATTTATGAGGCTCTTCCAAAGAAACCTTTTAACTTTCAAGGGAAACCTGCTGGGATTGATGAGATTAAAAGGAGCTAAAAAAGCCTAATTATATATAAACACAGCTTTCTCCTATTCAGTTATGGAATTGCTTGGGCTTATTTCCACACTCTCCAACTGAAAATGATCCTCCTGAGAGTTAAAAAGAACAATTTTCTAACTGATGTATCCCATGAAAAACCTTGTTCATTTGGGTTTTTCTTGGCAAACACATTAAAGTGGTTTGTGATTTCCTTCTCCAACTCTTTGTAGGGATAAGGAAGCAATTAAGTGACTTGTTTGGGGTCATACAACTAGAAAGTGTCTGAAGCTGAATTTTAACTCAGGAAGATATGATGATGATGATGATGATGATGATGATGATGATGATGATGATATGATGTTCTTTGTCCTTCTTTCTGGAAGAGGATCAAAGACATCAGGAGGAGGATAGCTTGACTTGCACTTGAATTGGATTTAAATAAGAAAGAGCTGTACAGAATCATCAAAATGCAGTAGCAAAAGGTAGGACAGGTCCCATTACTTCCTCTTAGGTATGAAGATGAGTTTCTTCCTAACTCAGGCCTACCCAGTTCTAATCCTGAACCATCTAGTTGCCCAGTAAATGTCTACTCCTATTCAATTCAGTTCAGTTCAATTATTTTCTATAGGAGGCTCAGTGTCCTTATCTGTAAAATGATCTGGAGAAGGAAATGGCAAACCACTCTGTATCTTTGCCAAGACAACTCCATTCAGGGACACAAAGAATTAGACATGACCAAAAAAACAACAACAACAACAAAAAAAACCCCTCAAAAAACAACCATCATAACAACATGTTGTATGGGAGGAGCTGGAAAATAAATCAATTTCTGTCCTGATTGAGATCACATTTTGCAGAGGGATAGTACTCATAACCAAGTCGGGAAATTTAATATAATTTGAGGAGGGACATATATTGGTTCAGATAATTGTTCCAAAACCTAATTAATCAATCACAACAAATATTTATTGAAGAAAATAGGCCAGTTGAAGCTGAAAAAGACCTTCAAAATCATCTAATTGCCCTAAATTTAGATGAAGGCACTAAAATAAGTGATTTGCTTAAGGTGATGCTGGGATGAATAAAACCCCAGCAAAAGACCAGGTCCTTGCTAGCAACCCAATGTCTAGATGGACCATAAGCCAAGGGCATTGATAAGATTATCTTGCCTGTAAGTAGGCCTTTGTTGCAGAAGACCCTTGTTGATTTGCTTGTTTTATAACTCTCAGATCATTTGTTGACAGTATAAAGTTGTCCACTCTCCCTTGTTAATTGCTAGTTCTTTAGGAACTTTTCCTTAAGGTGTCAGGTTATCATTCCCATCTTTCCCCTCATTGATAGTGAGTTCCTTAGGAGCTTTGCCCTGCTTCCCTTTTGTTAATTTTTAGTTCTACTAAGAAACTTAGTCCATTATTTCCTCTTGGTAATAGTGAAGTTAACTCCTTTTTGGAACTTAGCCCACTGCCAATAGGAGTGCTATAGTTCTACAAACCTTGCAGGCTATCAGATAACAAGCTGTTAGTCTGTGATAACAATAAAAAGGTGCATACCAGATCACTCCTCAAATCCACCTGTGACTTGAAGCACTTGGTCTCTCTAATTTTTTCCTATAAACTTATCTTCTCTTTCCTGTTTCTTTGCTGAATTCTTTCATAACTTGGCCACCTGTAACTGACATTTCATTTATAATAAACTTTGCCCCTTGACTTGGAGATGGGTTCAAGCCAGCAATTTTTTTAAAAGATACCTCATTACACCAGTCTGGAACCTCAACTTTTTGGAGTTTCTTTGAACCCCAACACTAAGACATAGTAGCTGTGAAGTTACAGAGAGAAAGACTTTTGATCAATATGAAGAATAAATAATAATGATACAACTATTAAGTAAGTTATAACAATTATAATTTGTAATAATAATTTATCATAATTAAATAATAACCTAATAATTGAAGTTATTCATCTTTAGATTGTTCTTTCTGCCAAAGAAGTTAACTCATCACTCAAGTGTTCAATCAGAAGTTTTGAAGACCATCAAAGAAACAGAGGCTATTTCTCTAGGGAAGTAGTTAGACTAGTTGACTATTGATATTCTTTCTGATGAGGTTTGGCTCAGGGTAGAGAGTTGTGGGAACCCCCTTCTGGTCGATGTAGGTTCTTCGTAAATGAATTTACCAACCCGAAAAGTTAAACTGGCTAAAGAAGTTTATTATTAGAACTGAGAAGTCAGCTTTTTCTGGCTGACTTCCTTAGTGGCAAGGTCCTGACAGAGAAGTAAAGATCTAGCAGAGAAATCCTGACAGAGAGGTAAAGAGAGATAAGATCCTGTTAGGGAAATAGGTAAGAGAGATAAAGAAGGAGTAACACTGAAAAGAGAATGTCTTTTTAGCAGGCAGAGGGTCACAGCTATGCCAAGATGAGAGAGAGGTTCCTTGGCATGATTGCTGCTTTTAGGTCCTTTGCAAGGAATGAGCTGAAGGAAGCTTGTTATATGGGTAGCTTTTGCTGGGGACTGGGAGCAGTTTGAGTTGAAATCAGAATAGAGAGTCTTCCAATTGAATGAGTGTCTCTGGACTAATCTCCAACTCAATAGAGGCTGATATCTAGATCTCCAGCTAGGGCTAATTAGGAGTGGTTCTGGACTCAACTAGATAACAGAATGAAACCACTTTATCTTGATTCCCTGGAGTGGGTCTCTCAGGGGAGAGCTTCTCTGAGGGAGTTTCTCAAGCTTTCTCCCCAAAGTCAGAGAAAGAGAGAGTTTGGGGCTCCCCTCATCACTTCCAACTTGGAAGTTCTTTTATTCTGTACAAATTATGATAGAATCTCAGTCTGTATCTTTTCTTTTACCTTTATCAAATAATCAATGACCTGCAGAGAGAGTAATCATAAATCCATTGGGTTGATAATTTTACCCAGTAGATAACCCAAGGATATGAACATTATAAATCCATTATTATTTGTTCAGATCAAAAGGTGCCTCAGATAGAGATTAAGTTTAGAATACTCTCCTGTCAAATTTTCCATTGAATTGAATATGCTTCTTATTCTTCCAGCTAAGATAAAACAGCATTATCATTTAAATATCTTATCTCTTTTACCTTGACAGGGGATTAGGATCTGGGTTCTAAGAATTTCATCTATTTTAATAAGCATTAAAATATGAGTTTTCATAGCACATGAAGTATAGATAAGTTATTCATGTCTGTCCATGTCTCTACTTTGGCAGTTTTGTCATCTTTAAATGATTCCGGAAGGAATACTCAAGTATTTATTTAAAGTAATTAATTTTAATTTTAATTAATTTAATTTAGCTAATATCCACACATATACAAAACCATACTGAGTATGTAAAAAGAGAATACATAGGCTAAAGATCAGACCAAGCCTAGGCCAGGAAAGATCAATTAGTAAATTAATAGTCTTATTTGTACTTTATCACTAATAATCATTGGTTTGTTGAAACTAGAGTCCTAGAACTGATGCTGTCTGAACACAAACTGGAGCATTATTTTTTTTTAGCTTTTTTTCTGGGCGGGGGGAATTCTTTCACAACATGACTTCTATGAAAATGTTCTGCATGACTACACTTGTATAACATAACAAATTGCCTGTCTTCTCAATTGAGGGAGGAGCATAGTGGAGAGAGGAAGGGAGAATGGCAGAGAATCTGGAACTCAAAGTTTTAAAAACAATTATCATAAATTGTTTTTACATGTAACTAGGGGAAAATAAAATACTAAATAAAAAAAGAAACAAATTTTCCCCAAAATGTAGCTTTCTTCTAGTAAACATTCAAAGAGATAAAAACAAAAAGAAGTAAAAAGAGAAACTAGTCTTTTATACTAGTCTTCATTAGTGCTAGTTAATGAATATGTCTTTAAATCTCCATAAAAATAATAAAAAGAATCCATAGATGGCACCAGTAGCAAAAATATCTATTTTACCACAAGAAAAGAAGTGTTGTGATAGATGGTGACTCCCACAAGGATGGGGGGTGCTTCAGAAAAGTATGAGGGTAAACCTAACATAAACAATCAAGGCTATCTATACACTCCACTTGGTGATAAAAATGGGAACTAGACACATGAGAATCAAAAGGAACTGGAAAGAATCTCTAGAGACTTTGAAGATCAGGGCAGCACTAATGGACACTGGTGACATTTTCCTCATTATTTCCAGTTGAAGGCATGAACTTGAGAAAGGATGATATGAGAAATAACTAGCTACTAGGGATTTAGTACCAGAGAAGATTTGGATTTCTAGATCATAACATAAAATATAGGGATGTTTTTGAAGATCTAAACTGTGGAGAACTATAAATTAAAAAGAGACTGGGTGGGAGGTGGGGGTGGATGGAAATGTGCAGGCAAAAGGGATAAAAATGCCTATATCTGCTGCCCACTCTTTTTTCCTCCTGATTTCTGGTTATTTCCTGTATTTTTCTCCTAACTCTATTTCTTTTGTTTGTTTTTAGTTTTCAACATTTACTTTTATAAGATTTTGATTTCCAATTGTTTACCCTCCCTCCCCTTCTAGTCCAAAGATGGCAAACAATCTTATATAAATTATACATGTACAATCTATTAAATAGATTTCCATATTAGTTATGTTGTAAAATAACCAGAACATAAGGGGAAAACTAAGAGAAAGAAAAAACAACAACAAAAAAGTGAAAATAGTATGTTTCAATCTGCATTCAGAGTCCACAGTTCTTTCTATGGATATGGAAGAGGTTTATATAAATGGAATGGATTGCCTGGATAAATAAGGAGTTGCCCATCCCTGAGGGTTTTCAAGTAAAAATGTCAGATCATCCCATGTGAAGGTTGTAGAGAGAATTCATTTTTCAAGTAATGGTTAGACAACATGAACAACTGCTGAAATTTCTCTAAACTCTAAGATTCTGTGCTTCAAAAATGGAAGCTTTTCCCATGCTCTTGAATCACAGTTTAGTCAAAAGTTTCATAACACTGATTCAAGGCATAGGACTTTAAGCAATAAAATTAAACTTCTTAAACTTTTATTCATAAAATTCTTATTAGTTATTATCCACTACTAACATTAACTGACATAGTTTGTGTTTCTCATAACATGTTAAGTACATGTGGGAAATTCATCACATTCCAAAAATTAAATTTGTAAAAATTACTAAAAAATAGGGTAATTGGACTCTAGGTTGAACTCTGAAACTGGGTAATCTTGGGCTTAATCATTAGAACTTCAGTATCATCATCCATAAAATGATGAATTTTAACTAGATGACTTTTAACATTCTGGAGTTCTAAATAGGAAGGTTTCCTTAGAAATGGAGCTTCTTCATTCTGCATAAGTAGTAAACTATCACTTGTCTCAATTGCTTCCTCACTGAGCTTCTGTGGATGTTTTCACAGGGAAATGAGGATGTCTTAGCCAAACCTCCAGTTCACAGAACACTAAAAAAATGATTTTTTATTATTCTTTCCTTGTTGTTTGATGCTTTATTAGAAAATACACATTCATGCCAAGAAAGTCAATACTCCCATTTATCACAAAGTATTACTCAGTTGCTACCTGTGGAGTGTTTTACTTACTACATTCCTTGTCAGTGATTTATAATGTAAAAACCTTGATTTGTTTAGGATATTTAAGTCCTTAATATTTCCATATTTATTAATAAGATCCTGTGAATTCTTTTTATCCATTTTCTGTGTGGGGAAAAATAAGGGGCTGTCACACACTTGATATTGATATTATACATTGAGGGTCAATGCAGGAACTGGGCATTCTAGTGTCCATGTTTGGGGAAAGCAAGACACAAATCATTCCAAAACTTTATTTTAGTATAAAACTCCACAATCAGGACTAAGCCAGAGAAATAATGGTTCTGACTAGGATCAGGGTTCTGGCACTGTAAATGCTCTCTTTTTTAAGGGATCAGGAGTGAGAAAAAGGGTAAATCATCTATAGAATGCAGACTTTGAAGCCTTAAGGGAGCCCTAGAAAGGTAAAAGAACAAAATCACAATCTTTGCAAGCAAAACCCTTGTCCCACTTATTCAGGGAGTTCTTGATCAATGTATTCTACTAGATTGCCCTTTTACAGATCTCAAAAGACTGAAAT
Organism: Sminthopsis crassicaudata; assembly: GCF_048593235.1. NCBI lineage: Eukaryota > Metazoa > Chordata > Mammalia > Dasyuromorphia > Dasyuridae > Sminthopsis > Sminthopsis crassicaudata. The sequence continues at coordinate 162,127,023 of NC_133617.1, forward strand.
AATCCAATTTTTAAATGTAAAACCTATACTTACTATTCCCAGCCTCTCTATTCCTTCTATTTTTAATCTATTTGTAATACATTTGAGGAAAGTATTTTTATAATCCATAATTTTAAGAATAAAGGCCATTAATTTTTCCCCCCTTTCATTAATTGCCGGGGCTAAGACAATTCCCTCACTATATAGCCAGGATAATTGTGTCCTGGCTTTCCATAATTAACTAGATGTCCTAACAAACAGACCTTTTCTGTTCCTGGATCATTTTCAAAACTTTTCTACCATGGCAGAATCTGATAGATTTATACCTTGCTGCCCTATCCTTTGAGAACTCGAGAATCTTTCAGCAAATTGTCAAATTTTGTTTTGGTAGCTGGGTGGCACAGTAAACAGATTTGGGTCTAGAGTCAGGAAAACTCATCTCTCTGAGTTTTAAATCCAGCTTCAGACACTCACTTGTTATGTGACTTTGGGCAAGCCACTTAATCAGTTTGCCCCAGGTTCCTCAATTGTAAAATGAGGAAAATAGTAACACAACCTTGTAGGATTATTGTGAAGATCAAATGAGATATTTGGAAAGTTTTTAACACAGTGTCTGGCACATAGTAGGAGTTATATAGATATTTATTCTCTTATCTTTCCCCTTCCCTTGACTGACCCCAAGTTTCCCATAAATACCAAGGCCCATTTTTTAAAGATTACATTTTCCTCCATTTAATAATTAAAATTTTGAAATTACATGTACAGATAGTTTTCAACATTCATTTTTATATTGATTTTCAAATATTTTTTCTCCTTTTCTCTTTAATCTTCCCTTCTGTCTCCCCAAAATAGCTCCGCAATCTGATAGAGGTTACAACAGGACACATTTTCACATTAGTCATGTTATGAAAGAAGAATTAGGACAAAAGAAAAAAAAACCATGAGAAAGGGGGAAAAAAGTGAAAAATAGTATGCTTTGATCAACATTCAGACTTCATAATTTTTTCTCTGGCTGTGGATAGCATTTTCTACCGTGAGTCTTTTAAAATTGTCTTAGATCATTGCATTGCTGAGAAGAGCTAAATTTATCAAAGTTAATCATTGCACAATATTGCTGTTACTATGTACAATGATTTCCGTTCTGCTCACTTCACTCAGCATCAGTTCATGTAAGTCTTTCCAGGCATTTCTAATTCTGCCTAATTATTATTTCTCATAGAAAAATAATATTACATTAAATTTATGTAACACAATTTGTTCAGCCATTCCCTAATTGATGAGCATCCACTCAATTTCCATTTCTTTGCCAGCACAAAAAGAATTCCTATAAACATTTTTTATTATAATCCTTTTCCCTTTTTATGATCTTTTATGATCACTACTACAGACATAGTAGTGGTATTGCTGGATCAAAAGACCTATTTTTTTTAGATCTTTAAAAGTTTACCATTGTTGCTATGTAGCAGCCAGATGTGGAATATTCTTGTATCCAAAGGACTAAAGATGAACTAATATGAAGGCAATAATAGAAAGGTGTATAGTGAACATGAATAGACCATAACATATAAGTAACTTGGAACTCTGAAGAGAGATAGAAATAAAATCATCAAGGAATTTTATAATAGAAAAAATGGTCTAGTCACATAGTAAGAGTAAAGCATGGCAAATAGAAAGTCTCTTATTAGTACCCTTGTGAATAAGAAGGACTCCAGAATGTTGAGTGGATTGCTTATAGTGAATTTGGGGTGGAGGTGAGGGGAGTATGATTAAGAGTTACACAAGAGGAGCAGACATAAATAGATAGATTGTACATTATTGGAAAGAACTTCAATATTGATGAAATTACAGATCTATTCAAATATTAACTGCCAAAACATCAACTAAGAAAAATTCTTAAAATGGTTTTGCAAGTCAGGATACATTTGAAACTAACCCTTTGGTCAAATATACACACAAATTCATTCTCCCAGCTGTACTTCCTCAGGTACCAAGGAGGAAACTAGAAAGTGTTGATAAAGTATTGATAAGTACTCCACAAATAATGACATCTGAAGGTCTCCAAATCAAAAATGTCAAAACTTCTTGGTTCTGACTCATCAGGTAATTAGAAGTTCTTGATATATGAGTAATATGATGAATATGGAAACCATGGGGAAGGAGAGTATCAAAATCTTTTCAGATACTACTATCAAGGCAGTCTTGTAGGTAGAGAGGCAGTGGAAAATAGATTCAGATTTGAGCATTTTAACAGGCTTATTTCAACTTCACCTGTTAAAATAAGAGACTTCAAAGCACAAACCATAATTATGTTAGCAAAATAATTACCTGGCTAAATAAATATTTCAGGAAATTTCCAAATAGCTTTAGCTGAAGATTATGATTTCACCAGTTGTGGTAGATACTTTATTTGTCAATGTTGGGTAGAAAATGAAAGTCCCCTTAATCTTTTAATATCTGAGAACAATGTGTACTGTTAGATGAAGACATATTTAGAAATGGTGCCAGCCCTGAGTAATTTAATATCATTGATAATATCTGGAGTCAAACACTATAGAAATGAAGGTAGGCTTCCTGTATGTGGCTTACAATATCAGGGTAACACACCAAAACCTGAAAGTTTCAGTTATAAAATCATAGTTACTGGGTCTTTTCCAGGGCCCCCACCTCTGCCATGTTTTCTAAATTGTCAGACAGGTGGATTTCTCAAACTTTCTGAAACATAATTCAAGAAAAAAAGCAAAGCTAAGAAACAAAACAAAAGCTGAGTGATAGTGATTAAGAAAGTCAGATATGAGGGTGGTTTTGAATCAACAAAGTGCTGAGGGTGAACCCTTATCAAAGAATTAGTTGACTATATGATATTTGATGGAAGGGGGTCACAAGTTCTAAAACCCACATCTAAGACTATGATTCTGATAAAATGTTAAGAAATGCACTAGAAGAGTAATAGATAATAATCAATTAGAAAGGGTGTTCCATGGACAAGAGAGATAAAAGAATATTAGAATTATTATGAGATGATTTATTCCAGTATATCCTTTTTATAGAAGTCCAGAGATATGAACTAATTTGCCAAAGATCCCAGAGTTAATTTGTGACAGAGGTTCTTTAGGGGAACATTAGTTGTGATAGTCCACCATTGTAGTACTAAAGAGCACAGGCTCATGGGATCATCATGTAACTGGCAGAGATTTCAGAGGTCATTTAATCCAATCTTTTCCTTTTACAGCCAGCTAACATAATTATACTTTGGACTTTAAAGACTCTATTTTAATAGATGAAGTTAAGGTAAATCTGCAAAAATGTTCAAGGCTTCTCCTTTTGGATACTTTCTCTTCACATAGTTCCTTTCCAACTCAGTCCTGCACAATTTGGAAAAGACTTTGTTAATGGAACTTCTATTCCTTTGGTCTCTGGGCTCTGCCTGGTTTGTGGCTTTCACCATCAACAAACAAACAAAAAAGCTATTTAAAAAGAAAGACAGAAAAGAAACTTGAGATTGACTTTCAGAGGAGAAAATGCATTTCCCTGTTTCAGAGTAGTTGAAATGAGGAAGGAAATGTAAAAGCCTGCATTCTCAGTTCTGTTGAAATTTGAATCATAGTACCTTGTTAATAACTAACCACTAAAAGAGTTTGGGGATCTCTTCAAATGCAAGATTCTACTTGCCCTCCATATATAACCAAGCTTAAGGAACACAAGAGGGCATTGGGCCTCTTTTCCCTCTGTAATTTATAATATGGTTGAGCAAAAGGCAAAGGAAAAAGTTATTTGGTAGGAGAAGCCTGTTGTCCATGTTTTCAATCCTTTCCATTCTAATTGACCCTCCATCCATATGAAAAGGTGATTTGTTTGTACTATAGCTCTGACTATGCCACATCTTTCTCCTGCCCTTCCAATAGTTCCAAGATTCTCCAGGATCAAATATAAATTTAAAGTCCTGGCCCCTTATGCTAGTATTCTTTCACTTTACTCTCCTCCATGCATTCTACAAACAACTATACTGGCTTGCTTGTTGTTCCCCAAAGTCAATTCCAAGTCTTCGGTAATTTTTTTTTCCTTCCTTTTCCAAGCTGTTGACTCTCTCATGCATACTTCTCATTTCTTTTCTCATTTTTTCTTCTACCTCCTTTATTTGCCTTATAAAGTCTTTTATGAGCATTTCCAAGAAACCTCTTTAGATTTGAGACTAATTCATATCACTCTTTGAGATTTCTTCTGTAGACATTTTGTCTTCATCTGAGTTGGTGCTTTGGTCTTCCCTGTCAGCATCGTAGCTTTCTATGATTAAGGTGCTTTTCTGTTTCTTGCTCATTTTCTTTCCTTTCTCTTTCCACAATTTTTCTTTTGTGACTTTTGTGGTTGAGCTCTACTCCTGGGGTAAAGGTGGCACTGTCCCAAGCTTCCTGTACAACTTTCAAGCTTGGCTTTGAACACAGGGACCCTTGTGTTTGATGTTTTGTGCACAGCAAAGAGTAGCCCTACTCTCCAGGAAACAGAGTGGTTTTCCAGAATTTGTCTTCTGAGCTGGGACTGGAAGCTACCCCACTGGTCTGCTTGCCTACTGAGCCAGGACCAAGGGTTTCAGTTGCTGATCTGCTGTGATTAAGACCCTCTCACTGGCTTTCCCAGACTCCTCTGAGCTGGGCTGAACATCCCTTTCACCCCAGTGAGACTGACGTTTCCTGAAGTCCTTCCAGTCTGTCTTGAGCTGGAGAATGGTTTCCTTCAGTCAGACTCTATTCAGTGACTTGGTTTCGTGTAGTTTTTGATGGAACCTGGGAGAGCTCCAACAACTTCCTGGTTTCATCTTCCAACTCCAAGTCTTTAGAGTGACTGTTCCCAATGTCTAGAGTCCCTTAACCTCCATCTTTGAGTTTCTCTAATCTCCTTCAATACTTAGCTTAAACCTCACTTTCTTCAAGCAAAGGTCCTCCTCACTGAGTTTACCTTCTATGTATTCTGTATCTATTTCACATATATATAGTTTCTTGAATATTATCTCATCCACTAAAATGTAAACTTTTAAAGGACAGAAACTATATACATGCATTTCTTTGTATCCCCAGCATTTAATACACAATGCTGGGCACATTTTTAGTGTTTAGTAAATGCTTGTTAACTGATTGATTAGAAAGGGTGACAGATTGTAGGTGTGGGAAACAGAAATTAAAGAACAATAAAATCTGCTTTGGGAGAAGACAATGTGAAATATAGGTATAAAAACTAGAAGACCAATCTGAGTAAGAAGGAGAATGGAATAATAATTGCCGACAATTATATAGAACTTTAAGGTTTATAAAGTGCTTTATGTCTATTACCTCATTTGATCCTCACAAAGACTTAGATAGGTACTATAGGTATGCTTATACACAGTATGTGGATGACAAAATTGCAGTTCAGAGAGGTTAGATAACTTGCCACAAAATGAAACCTTGGCTCTGCTCCAGAACTATATAAGTTGCTCTCACATATGTCAAGAAAGTATTCAAGAGATTTCACGATTTCACATAAAAAATAACTTGTCTTGAAGAGGAATTGTTAGGCTACTAAATATTCCACCCCCCACTTCCTCATTCCTCACTAAAGTATATGGAAACATGTCCATGTTGGATATTTTGTAAAAACTGCAAACACATAAAATGCAATTCAATTCAACAAATACTTATTAAATGCCCATAGATATGCCAGGCATTGGAGATACAAAAACACAAACAAAACAGTCCCTGACTCCAAAGAACTTATGTACTTTTTCTGAAGAGAGCATGTATTGTATTCATATGTCTAGAATCCTAGTCAGCCATTTTGAAAATGCATGTCTTTAGTCACAAAGGAGAGCTGATGAATGAGTAGGGATGACTCAACATAACTCATTATTACTATTAGGCAACTCAAATAACATGTCTTATTAATAGTGAGTGAGAACTATCATTTTCCTATGCTAATGGCTATAAATTGTCATCATTATTGTTGGGGGTGTATAGATTTCATGTGTAGATCCCAAATAACATGTAGCAAGAGAGATACATATACATACACATCTATGCTTATATACATATACGCATGTGGATGGGTTTAGTAAAACTGAAACACAATTAATAATCCTCAATTATAATTATAATTTTAACGAAGGGAGGTAAATTACAAGAAAACAAGCCTATTATAGGGATTCCTCCTCCTCCCCTCCAAAAAAGTTATATTATTTTTCTTATCTATAAAATAAAAAGATTGGGCTATATGACTTCTAGAATGTCTCTATGATAGTGTGATCATATATTCAACTTCTCTCATATAAGTCACCATTTTCCATATACTAAAACCTACCGACACCTACCATGTGCTTTACCATTATCCCATGGGTCACTGATAATTTTGTTCTTTGGAGACTATGGCATTATAGAATTCACAGAGCCTTAGCATCACTGGGAGAATAATAGTGTTTAACATATGACTTTTTGTGTCACAAAAGACCTTGGAATTGAAGCCACTACAGAAGGTACCATTTATAATCCAATCTATTTTTTTCCTCCTATTCAATTTGGGACCCCGCTCATTGTCTATCTGCCATACCAATCCGAGTTATATATGTGATAGACCAGCTCTAGAGCCTGCCCATCTGCATATCATGATGGGGTAATAAACTCTTTTAATCCACTTAGTTTTATTTAGTTTTTTTTTTTTTTTCCTGAAAGATTTGCTAGACTGATCACTCTAAAAGGCTATCAATATGCATTGAAAAAAAAAATAACTTGTTAATGGATTAAACAAAAAATAGAATAACAAATAATTGAAAAATATTTGCCAGCATTTCTATAGTCACTTGTAATCACCATTATTTAAGACAGTGGAACTATTTTAACGGAGACACTGTGTCCTGCAAGCAAAGTAAAGGAATGACTCATCCCTCATCTATGCCTAACCCAGTAGTGAACTTGATAGAAGGAATGTTTTGTAGCAACCACTTTAATGGAGTCCGTGTTCCTCAGGGATGGAGGTGGTAGAGAATAGTATGCTTTGGGGAGGTGTTTGACCATGATTCTTACTATACCTTCTCAGTAAATGTCTCAGTTAATAAAAGCTAATTAATGTTAATTGAGAGATATTAATTGGTGATTATTATTGGAGAACACACTAGATAAGGGCTCATGAATAATATTATTAGAAAAATACCCACAGCTATCCCTAAAACTCTGAGGAGGAGAAGTAGTAGCCTTTCTCTGGAAACCTAACTTGGTAGTGTAAGCATAGGTTAACAGAATGAATCCCGAGCCTATGTATTTTGCCATAGAGAGGCAAAGCAGTTGCTCTGCAGGGGCAAGAAGATAATCTTGCTCAGAGTCTGAAGGTGTAAATCATTCTCTCTGAGGCTAGATACAGCATATAAGAATAAAGATGTCTCTAGCATCTCTGTCTATATTCCTTACCTAGTAAGGTATATTGTGGCATTTGTGTACTATGGTGTACTTATTTGTATACTGTGGTCTGATTTTGCTTAATAGAGAATAAGAGAACCTTGTAGCTCTGAGAGGTCCACTTATTCTGGGCAGATTTTCATAAGTGTCAGTATTTGTATTTCCTTGTGTTGTGTATGTCCCTGGGGAAAGTTTGCATGACAAGTTGTATTTTAAGTTGCTTGGATTTTTAAGGACACTGTACACAATAGGACAAGAAGATGATGCCATGTTCCAAACTTGGTGATGATATAACCATAATAATACCTCCTGAGCTGCTTCTTCTCATTTCCCTTGGATGTACCATCTATGGCTATAGAACATACACATACACATAGATACAGATAAATCAAAATGGATACATTTCATACTATGAAAGAATAAAAAATCATTTATTAAACATGTACTGTGTTGAGTTGGGGATAAAGCAAGCTATTTCCTTCAAAAGGTTTATAATTCTATTAGAGAAAGACAGCACATTTGGGGTGGTGAATAAGGAACACTATTTTATTCAGAGAAATCAAAAGGATAGTGAGTAGAGTCATAAAATAATTGGGTGACATTTCCTTTCTCAGAATGATTATGTTGATTTGATTATTGTTCCTAAGGCAAAAGATTGAAAGACAACTGATAATGATCAGAGTAGAGCAGTGAGATAGTTCTAGGTGGAACTAGAAATCATGAACGTTTCTAGGGCCCAGGATCTGAGATAGAATGTCTATCTGCATATATTTAGACCTCTAGAAAGGAAGGAAGGAAGGAAGGAAGGAAGGAAGGAAGGAAGGAAGGAAGGAAGGAAGGAAGGAAGGAAGGAAGGAAGGGAAGGAGGGAAGGAGGAAGGAGGAAGGGAGGGAAGGACAGAAGGAAAGAAGGAAGAAAGGAAGGAAGGAAGGAAGGAAGGGAGGAAGGAAGGGAGCAAGGGAGGGAAGGAGAGAAGGAGGGAAGGAGGGAAGGAAAGAAGGAAGGAAGAAAGGAAGGAAGGGAAGGAGGGAGGAAGGGATGAAGGGAAGGAGGAAGGGAGGGAAGGACAGAAGGAAAGAAGGAAGAAAGGAAGGAAGGAAGGGAGGGAGGAAGGAAGGAAGGAAGGAAGGAAGGAAGGAAGGAAGGAAGGAAGAAAGAAAAGAAGGAAGGAAGGGAGGGAGGAAGAAGAGAAGGAAGGAAGGAAGAAGGGAACAAAAGCAAAAAGGAGGGAAGGAAAGAAGGAAGGAGGAAAGGAAGGAGAGAGGGAGGGAAGGAAGGAGGGAAGGAAGAAAGGATAGGAGGGAGGAAGGAAGAAAGAAAGGAAGAAAGGATGGGAGGGAGGAAGGAAGGAAGGAAGGAGGGAATGAAAGGAAGGAGAGAGAGAAGGAGGGTGGGAGGGTAGGAAGGAAGGGGAAAGGGAAGGAAGGAGGGAAGGAAGGAGGGAAGGAAGGAAGGAGAGAAGGAAGGAGGGAAGGAAGGAGGGAAGGAAGGAAGGAAAGAAGGAAGGAAGGAAGGAAGGAAGGAAGGAAGGAAGGAAGGAAGGAAGGAAGGAAGGAAGGAAGGAAGGAAGGGAAAGAGGGAGGGAGGGAAGGAAGGGGAGAGGGAAGGAAGGAGGGAAGGGGAGAGGGAAGGAAGGAGGGAAGGGGAGAGGGAAGGAAGGAAAGAAGGAGGGAAGGAGGGAAAGGGAGAAGGAAGGGAAGAAGGAAGGAAGAAAAGAAGAAGGAAGGAGGAAAGGAAGAAAGGAAGGGTGGGAGGGAGGGAGGGAAGGAAGGAAGGAGGGAGGGAAAGAAGGAAGGAAGGAAATTGTTGAGATTATTTTTTAGACCAAACTTGCAAGTTTATTGTTTTAGTGAACTCCCAGTGGTTAAATCCTGTCTACCAATGCATGTCTTCTGCAACTTACAATCATAAGAAAGTCTCTAGGACTTCTGAGAATCTTAATGACTTATGTAGTATCACAGAGCCAGTATATGTCAGAGATGACTTGAATCCAAATCATCCTGACTTTCAGGCTGTCTGTCTAGCCATTATATCTCACTGCCTCCTATGTAGAAAGTTACTTCTATTTTATTATAACACTAAGTATAATCTAATTACTCTACAAGTTGTTATCCAAACCAGATCTTGTATAGGGTTTTTACTTCAGATACCTAAAGATGTGGCCAGATTTTAACCCCAGGGTAGAAAGATGAGAGCTAGGATTCTTGCATCAGTTAATAGGAAATGAAAGGTTTTCTATCCAGTGCATAATAATACTTCTTGGTCCAGAAAATGGAGAAGACCATCTCCACCAGCTGAAATGGAGTTTTAGGGGGAAGGAATTAGCCTCCTTATCTATGGTGGAAAGTACCATGGAATTTCTAAAGAAATAATATCACTGATATGTCTCACCTAAACTCTAGTCGTGCTGTAGCCCAGTCTTCTCTAATGTCAAGCCAAGTTACTGGTTAAGAATTGACTCAGGGAGGAAATCACCTTTAGCATGGCTAGAGATAATCTAAGGTCCCCTGGGCTAGGTTCTGACCAGTCACCAGTTAAACCTTGGTGATGATAATAACCTGAATTTGCATAACACATTTCTAATCCATCCTAATCCATCCTGTCTATTGTCTAATTTTTATTCTAACATTGATACTATGAAATCAATAGAGAAGATATTATTTTTTTTCCATTTGATTGCTGAGAAAAGTAAGGTACAAGTGACTTTTCTGAGCTACATACAAAAGTCCTGATGGGGAGCAGAGTATAGTGGCTCCTCTGAGCTTCCCTTTACTTTTCTGGAGTGGATAACCTCTATGGTCTCGTCCAGCTTTCTGACCTAGATTTCTGCCACTGGTTCCTTATGAGGAATAAAATGTCAGAATCTAGACACCAGGAAAAAGCTGGACTATCTAATAATATCAGAAATATTAAAGGAATTGAAAACATGTAAAATAGAGTACATGCCATCTCTTAACAAATGCAGCATCTTGTATGCATGCAGTGCCTATCCTTAATTGAGAGGCTATGGAGAAGAGATGTAGAAAGGGATGGATTTGAAAGGAAGTTTTTTCCCTCAATATCTTCATGTACTAGAAGAGAGAGAGAGAGAGAGAGAGAGAGAGAGAGAGAGAGAGAGAGAGAGAGAGAGAGAGAGAGAGAGAGAGAGAGAGAGAGAGAGAGGAGGGAGGGAGGGAGGGAGGGAGGGAGGGAGGGAGAGAGAGAGAGAGAGAGAGAGAGAGAGAGAGAGAGAGAGAGAGAGAGAGAGAGAGAGAAAGAGAGAGGGAGGGAGGGAGGGAGGGAGGGAGGGAGGGAGGGAGGGGAGGGAGGGAGGGAGGGAGAGAGAGAGAGAGAGAGAGAGAGAGAGAGAGAGAGAGAGAGAGAGAGAGAGAGAGAGATGGAATTGACTATTGACCTTGAATGTTGGATGTTTTAATGAAATTTTTAAAAATTTGGTGCTTAAAACATGGGATAAGAATTGGACCTATAATCTCAGTGGCGTGGGGAATGCTGTAGTGAGGAAAGTTCCTCTATTAATGTAAGTACATCAGCAACTCATAGTCTTAAAGAATTGCCAGTAGCTCAAAAAAGGAAGTGACTATTTCAGGGTCACTCTACCAGGATATATCAAAGTTCCGATGTGAATCCAAGTCTTCTTGACTCTATAGCCTATTCTCCACTAAGCCAAGATACTTCTCACTCTTGAAATATATATTGTAGAGGGTAGAAGGGAGATTAGCTCCTCAACTTAACTTGAATGATGTTAAATATATTTCATAGCTCTTATGTTACTTTATTACTTCACACATCACAGATCAATAACAATGACTGTGTTGAGTGAATAGTGAAGAATAATTTATAAAGCATTTCTTTAATGCAAAGAACTATGTTAACACTGAGGATACAAAAAAAAAAAAAAGAAGTAAAGAAAAGAAAAGCAGAACAGTCCCTGAGCACATTCGAATGAAAAAGACAAATGAAAAGTTTTAGAGTGCAGCAAAGGAGAAGGTAATGCCTCTTTCAAAATATCATTTCTACTGAAAAAATAAGTTTCTGGTGTAAACCATCTGATAGTACCAAGGATTTTGGTGTAAGAACTTTTCAGTAAACTGAAAGAGACAAAAAGTCGACTATATGCTGGCCTCATATGGGGAGGGCTTGAAGCTCTGCAGTTAGGGCATTGCTTCTTACCAGAACCACATTTTGTAAGAAGTAAAACCAAGAGAAGGGTTATGTACTGGTATAATAGTGTCTTTTGATGATTCTTCTTTCCTCCAGTTCTGGCTCTGCAGACAATCAAAGGTTTAGTTTACGATTTCACCTAGTTGTAGATTCAGAGCTGCAGTGATCATATTAATTACACAAATTATAAAGATCACAAAACGATATATAAATGAAGGAAAAGATTTCAATGAGACACAGCACATTTATGTTTAAAGAGAAAAAATTTAAAAATCAATACCTAGATTATTGCAATAGAAAATTGCAATTGGTTGGTCTTCTCACCACAAATTTTTCCCCATTCCAGTATATCTCCTGTCAAATTATTCTTCCTAAAACACAAATCAATGATGATGTTGATCCCCTAATTAATAAGCTTCGGTGGCTTCCTATCACTACCAGTATCAAATATATAATACTCTGGTATTCAGTATCCTTCACAACTTGGCCCTCTCCTATCTTTCCCGTCTTCTTATACCTTACTCATATTATGTATTCTCTGTGTGTATGGGATGTTCAAGAAGGACTAGCATCTCTGGCATTAAAGTTTGCTGAGTCCTTTTCAGGGCTGTTCATCCACCTTTCCTGTTCACTTCATCCATCCAACTCTTATCTTTGGCTCTAAGAAGCTGGAACATGGGCAGCAAGTCACAACCCAGTAAACCATCTCAGCAGATGGGCTAAACTAGGTTGAGGGTTACCAACAGACCTTAAAACTGTGAGTCAGTTAAGAGAATGTCCATTCTAAGCCTGTGAAGTCTTCCCCCAATAGAAAGGGAGGATGAAAACAATTTGTTCTAATGGCCCTGAAGCACTTTGATCAGACATTCAAGACACCAAGGTCATCAACTGCATCCTGGTCTACCATCATTCCTCCTGATTTTTATCTTGCCACTGGAAGATAGAGTGAAGCTGATGACTTTGCAGCTCTTGTTTCATTTAAATCCAATGCACATCACTCTTTGTTGTCATTGGTCCTCTTTGAAATGAAGGACAAACAACATCATGAGTGACCCAATGACAAAGGAAAGGTGATAAATATCGATAGTCTATTAAACAGTAGATGTTCCCTTGCCAACAAAGGATCATATAATCAAAGCAAATATTTTTTCCATAAGTAATATATGTCTGTGAGAGATAGACTATGAGTCTGACTACTACAGAATGCTTTCCAATTGTTGGATAGAGAATACTTTGAAATATTTGTCTCTTGCACTGCAAATCAGTCAATATTTAAAGAAACCAATTTAGTCTACTGATTGGAAGCTAAAGCTTAAATACTTTGGCCACAAAATGAGAAGACAGGATTCATTGATAAAGACTCTGATGTGGAAAAGATTAAAGCCAAAAGTAGAAAGGTATGGCAGATGATAAGATGAATAAATCGTGTCATGGAAGCCAAAAACAGGGGCTTATATAGATTTTAGGAGATAGTAGAGGATAGAAGGACCTAGTATGCTATGGTCTATCAAGTCACAAAGAGGTGGACAGAACTTAATGAATGGAGAACGACAGCAACATCTTGTTTTTAAATAGTTACTTTTGGTTGCCTCCCCCAATTAGACTGTCAACAGTGATTTGAGAACAAGGGCTGGTTTTTGTCCTTCTTTATATCCCTAGTTCTTAACACAGTATCTGGAACAAAGTAGATGCTTAAATGCTTACTGTCTGTATCAAATAAATAGGTAGAACAACATCTATCTTAAACTAAGAGCTAGCAATGTCTGTAAGAAATGCAAGAGTACTTTATAGTAAGACTAGAAATAAGATAAATATTTTTATTATCACAATTATTATTTAATATATTTCTATAATATATTTCTATCTATTTGATAAGATAAGGAAAGTGAGAGAATAAGCATAGATGAAGAAAGAAAATTATTGCTTTTTGCAGATAACATGCTTTAAAAACCCAAGTGATTAAACTAAAATTAATTGATACAATAAGTTCTCAATAGGATGTAAAATAAAACTACAAAATTCATCAACTTTTTTTTATCACCAACAAAACACAGCAGGAAAGTTAAAGACATTTCATCCAAAATAATAATAAAAGTACAATATGACATAAATTTATTTATAAATTGAGTGCCATACCAATCAAGCTCACTGCATCATAAAGGCTGGATATAGCGACAAATACACTTATCTCCAACCCAATCTGTATGTGGCTGTACCTTTCTGACTAGACATACTTTTGCCTGGATTTGGTCTGCCTCTTTTGTGTTTCCTTTCCTGAGTAGTGACCAGGCAGGTGGAGATTTGAGTTCAAAAAAATCCAAGGTGCTGAGACCATTGAGGGTAATTATAACTTGTGGAAGGAGAGGAACATCCCAGCAGCAAGGAAAGTTTCTGCAGCAGAGAGGGGAACTGTTACTGAAAAGAAGATTAGTCAGAGTTCAGCAGTTTTAAGAGTTAATTGAAAACCGTCTGGATAAGGAAATATATAAAATGGCTAATTAGGATTCTAATAAATTGCTTTATGTAATGCTAAATTGTCAGCTCCTCACTGGATTATAATAGCCTCCACATTTAGCACATAACTAAATAAATCTACAGATGAATTTGTGCCCTCTCCTGTATTTACCATATAATTTAAATTGGGTTTGGGCCTGAAGAATCTGCCTTTGGTGAAAGGGAGGTCCCTTTTCTCATATCCATGATCTTATTGAGTCCTTTACCCTAGTGAGCTTGGGAGATCTGAGCAGTAATGGACAAAGTCAATCAAGTATCCATACTTAGTTCAGCATTAGTATAGTGAGTACGTAGGCACAGATGGCTACCAAGGTGCCTAAGGACAAGGAAATCCAGGTTAGGGATAGAAGTTTTTGTGCCAAATAGTAATAAATCAAGCCCATGAATTACCTGAGCAAGATAGGGAGACTGGATCTTTAAAATAAATTGATTTTTTAGAAAAGAAATAAATGCTAAGGACAAAAGAATTGCTGCAAATAACAAAACTAACAGCATTCAGTAACAACTTATACTTATTGTAACAACAATCAGCTGGAAGACTATCATTTAATTCTCATCAAAATGTAAAAGCAGTGGAACAGGCACTTAGTCATTCTTATATTTCATCTCAAATAGGCACCATCCAAAATGATTTCTAGTCCAAACTTGCCAGACATTATTCTTTTTTTAATGTTATTCTTTACAGTGGCATAATTGCTTAAATGCAGAAATTTTCTTTGATAGCAGTTTATTACTGACACTGTTGCAATAGAACACTTGTCCCATTGACACTAGAACTCTTAAACCTTTTGAACTTAAAAGATTTCTGCCAGTCTTGGATAGCTCCACCATGAGACATGTATTTTCTTAATCTCTAGAAAGAACAAATACAAGAGGAAGGCTACTTGAATCCAGGTTCAGTTTGACTAGACTAATGGCCACATAGCATCTAGGTAGGAGAAGGGGCTAATTGCTCTTTCTCTAACTGACTTTTGGGATATAGTCCAATAATGAAGAAGAAGGAGGAAGAAGAAGAAAAGAAAAAGGGAAAAGAAGTCAAAGAAGAAGAGGAAGAGGAAGAGAAAAGGAGGAGGAAGAGGAAAAGGTAGAGAAATGGGAGAGGAGGAAAAAACAAGAGGAAGAATGAGAAGAAGAAAGGAAGAGGAGGAAAAAACAAGAGGAAGAATGAGAAGAAGAAAGGAAGAGGAGGAGGAGAATGAGGAGGACAAGGAGGTGGAGGATGGTAAGTAACTGAATAGATTCTTTTGGACATTCATGTAGTCTCTCTCAGCCAACTAGAGAGGTCTTTGTCATCTCAGAGATGAGTAATCTGAGTATGGAAGCAAATCCCATCATAGTCAATCACACACAGACATGGAATATTTGTGCATTCTTAACAACTCATTACATTGCAAAAAGAAAAATTTAAGCTTGATGTCAAGAAGAACTTCCTAACTATTAGCATAATCTAAAAGTGTAATAACTACCTCAGGAGATAATGAGCCCCTCTTTGTTGAAGTTCTTCAAGCAAAAGTTACATGATCATTTGTTAAGATTACTACAGAAAGGAGATTGTGGAGAAGAGGAGAATGTGGTTGGATTTGATGGCCACTAATGTGCCTTTCAACTTTGAAATTCTATAATTATCTTATAGGTTCTAGTTTATTCAGAAATTTTCAAAGAATCAGTGAGGAAACTAATTAAGATGATGAATAGCTTCAGTGGGTCACAAAATTTCATCCTCTAATCATCATCAGTCCTATAAAACTCCAAAAAAACCCAGAGGCATATTATAGAAAAATTCCATTCACAATAAATACAAAATGCATAAAAATGCTTGGGAGAGAATCTATGGACTAGGACTTATATGATTAAATCACAAAATACTCTTCTGAGAGACTAAGACAAATAAACAGAAAGTCAGTTGTAACTAACCATGATTGGGCTGGGCTAATAAATTTTAAGTAATGATATTATCTAAATTAATTTACAGATTTAGTACCATATAATCAAACAAGCAAGACTTAAATAAAATAGTTTTTAAAAAATCATATGGAAAAACAATCAAGCTAGCATCTTGATGGAAAAAATGAAAAAAAATTGAAAGGTAGAGTTCTATAACTAGCAGATTTCACATTGTATTGGGAAAAATATGAAAATTCTCTAGTACCAGTTAAAAGATAGGAAAGTAGAACAGTGGGAAAAAAAACTAGAAATGAAAAATTCAAAAAGCACATGGTCATAATTGCCTAACATGAGGTTTCATCATCAGTTATGACTTCACTTTGAATCAGTTCATAAACGTTTTCCCTATTTCTCTGAAACAATTATTTTTTTCTAAACATTTTTTATTAATTTTATAATTATAACATTTTTTGACAGTACATATGCATAGGTAATTTTTTTTTACAACATTATCCCTTGTACTCCCTTCTGTTCCGAATTTTTCCCCTCCTTCCCTCCACCCTCTCCCCTAGATGGCAGGCATTCCCATACATATTAAATATCTTATAGTATATCCTAGGTACAATATATATGTTCAGAACCGAATTTTGTTGTTGTTGTTCTTGCAAAGGAAGAATTGTATTCGGAAGGCAAAAATAATCTGGGAAGAAAAACAAAAAAAAATGCTCACAGTTTACACTCATTTCCCAGTGTTCCTTTTCTGGGTGTAGCTGATTCTGTCCATCATTAATCAATTGGAATTGGTTAGCTCTTCTCTATGTTGAAGATATCCACTTCCATCAGAATACATCCTCATACAGTAGCATTGTTGAAGTGTATAATGATCTCCTAGTTCTGCTCATTTCACTCAGCATCAGTTGATGTAAGTCTCTCCAAACCTCTCTGTATTCCTCTTGTTGGTCATTTCTTACAGAACAATAATATTCCATAACATTCATATACCATAATTTATCCAACCATTCTCCAATTGATGGACATCCATTCATTTTCCAGCTTCTAGCCACTATGAAAAGAGATGCCACAAACATTTTGGCACATACAGGTCCCTTTCCCTTCTTTAGTATTTCTTTGGGATATAAGCCCAGTAGTAGCACTGCTGGATCAAAGGGTATGCACAGTTTGATAACTTTTTTGGGCATAATTCCAGATTGCTCTCCAGAATGGCCTGATTCTTTCACAATTCCACCAACAATGCATCAGTGTCCCAGTTTTCCCACATCCCCTCCAACATTCATCGTTATTTGTTCCTGTCATCTTAGCCAATCTGACAGGTGTGTAGTGGTATCTTAGAGTTGTCTTAATTTGCATTTCTCTGATCAATAGTGATTTGGAACACTCTTTCATATGAGTGGAAATAGTTTTAATTTCATCATCTGAAAATTGTTCATATCCTTTGACTATTTATCAATTGGAGAATGGTTTGATTTCTTATAAATTAAAGTCAATTCTCTGTATATTTTGGAGATGAGGCCTTTATCAGAATCTTTAACTGTAAAAATGTTTTCCCAATTTGTTACTTCCCTTCTAATCTTGTTTGCATTGGTTTTGTTTGTATAGAAGCTTTTTAATTTGATGTAATCAAAATTTTCTATTTTGTGATCAATAATGATCTCTAGTTCTCCTTTGGACACAAATTCCTTCCTCCTCCACAAGTCTGAGAGGTAAACTATCCTATGTTCCTCTAATTTATTTATGATCTCATTCTTTATGCCTAAATCTTGGACCCATTTTGATCTTATCTTAGTATATGGTGTTAAATGTGGATCCATGCCTAGTTTCTGCCATACTAAATTCCAGTTTTCCCAGAAGTTTTTGTCAAATAATGAATTCTTATCCCAAAAGTTGGGATCTTTGGGTGAAACTATTATTTTTTTTATCATGAAATAATATCTTTGTATGTAATATTCTTTAAAATGTAATGTTCTCTGGGATCAGATTTCTTGAGGGCTTCTGGAGGCAGCCTTCCTTTCAGTTCAGTAATCACTCCAAATGCAGCCAGGTGTTAAAATCCAAATCCTTTATTGTCTCTTTCCAAGTCTTGTCTCCTTTTCTGCAGTCCTGTTAGCTTTCTTAGAGGTCTTCTGTAGTCTTGGTTCTGAGAGCTTGAGCTCTAGCTTCTGAATCTGCCAGACTGAATCCTGGTTGAGGCTCATAGCTTATATATGCTCTCTTAAAGGTGTGAATCTTGTGGAACTATAATAAATACTAAATACATGTACTGAACTAGAGAAATGTTAAGCACCATGCTAAATAATCATTGTCTCTATCAATTCCACTGACTTAGCACCTTATTTCAATCCTCTGTTTCAAGTTCAGAGTTCTGGCCCATAACACTTGTAATATTCTCTCTAAAATGTAATATTCTCTTGTTGGGGCTTTCTTGGGGTCTCTGGGAGCAGGCTTCATTTCAGTAATCACCACAAGTGCAGCCAGGGATTAAGGTCCAAATCCTTTATTGTCTCTTTCCAAATCTTGTCTCCTTTCCTTGGGCCCCGTAGCTTTCTCTTAGTCCAGATCCTTTATTATCTCCTTTCTAGGACTGGGCAGCTTTCTGGAGAGCCTTTCAGTCTGGCCTTGGTTCCAAGAGCTTAAACTCCTGCCTGCCTTCTCAAGCTTCTGAATCTCCCTGACTGAGGCTTCTAGCTTACTTACATCCTACACACTGAGTACAAACCAATCATTTTATCACTAGGAAACCATTATTTGTTGTAGGATTAAATCAATGCTAAACTAGATTTAACCATTGTCTCCTCAATTCCACTTAGTACCTTGTTTCAAGTTCTGGCCCATAACATCTCCTTGTAGGATTAAATTAATCATAGTGAACCATGTTAAATTAGATAATTATTTGCTCTATCAATTCCACTGACTTAGTACCTTGTAAGAATCCTTTGTTTCAAGTTCATAGTTCTGGCCCATAACACATCCTATTTCCTTAATATATCATAATCTGTTCTACTTTTCCCTAATTGATGAACAGCCTCTTTACTTTCCAGTTCTTTGACTACAGGAAAAAAAAACAAAACAAAAAAACTTGTCTCTTTCTCCCTCTTTTTCCCTCCCTCTCTCTTCCTCCCTTTCTCCCTTTCCTTCTCCCTCTCCCTCCCTCTTTTCCTTTCTCACTCCCTCTCTTCCTCTATCTCTCTGTGTGTGTCTCTCTCTCCTCCCCTTCCCTTTCTTTCAAATAACTCTCCCAAGAATCCATCACTCCACCACTAGGTTTATGTTCACAAAATATCAAAGAAAGAGAAAAAAGATCTATATGCCCAAATATATACACACATAAACATATATACATATATATATATGTATTGCATGATATATGTATACATGTGTGTATATACACATCCATATAGTTATGAGGTTGTGCAATCAAGCAGAAAAGTGTTAATTTCATTTATTGAATTTTTTTTTATCAATTGAAACATTGTTCTCTAGTTTCTGTTTCAGTGTCTTTATTTCAAAGAATACTTTATTTTTAGCCCTTAAAGGCTAAATAAAATCTTTTTTTTCTCTCTAAATTTTTTTCTCTAGTGGCTAGAATCTTACCTTCAAAGGGAAGTCTTTCCTAATCTGCCTTTATGCTAGTGCCTACATTCAGCTGATTATTTCAGATTTATCCTGTCTATATCTTGTTTGTATGGACATAGTAATTCCCATGTTGCCTCTCCTATTAGATTATAAGTACTTTGAGATCAGAGACTGTCCTTTTTATTTTTCTGTATCCCCAGAGCTTAGTGCAAATCCTAGCACATATTGTTGTTCAGTCATTCAGTTGTGTCCAACTCTTTGTGACCCTATGGATCATAACATATTAAGCACTTCGATCTCCTGAAGTCTGTCCAAACTGATGTTTGTTGCTTCAGTGATACTATTTAATCATCTCATCCTCTGCCATCACTTTTGCCTTGTGCCTTCAATCTTTCCCAATATCAGGATTTTTTCCATGAATCCTGTAGCCAAAGCAGCCTCAGTATTTGTCTTTTCAATGAGCAGTCTGAATTGCTTTATTTAAGTACTGACTGATTTGATTTCCTTGCTGTGCAAAAGATTTTCAAAAGTGTTCTCTAGCACCACAATTAGAAAGTATTGATCTTGCAGTGCTCAGTTTTTCTTGTAGTACAATTCTCATAGAGATATATTACTCCTGGAAAAACCACAGATCTTTATTGGCAAGGTGATTGTTCTACTTTTGAGTATACCAGATTTTTCACAGCTTTCCTTCCAAGGAGCAAGTATCTTTAATTTCATGGCTGCAGTCACCATATATATAACTTCAAGCCAGCTTTTATCCTCTTCCCTTTCACCTACATCAAAAGGCTTCTTAATTCTTCTTTATTTTCTGCCATTAGAATATTATTATCTGTATATCTGAGATTGTTGATATTTCTCTCAGCAGCCTTAATTCCAATTTTTGATTCGTCCAGTCTAATATTTTGTATGATATACTCTGCATATAAATGTAATGTTAACATTATAGTAATAATTGGTATTATTAATAATAAACAAAGTCACTTCGTTGTACTCCTTTCCCAATTTTAAACTAATCAGTTATTCCATGTTCAGTTCTTACTGTTACTTCTTGGCCCGTATACTGGTTCATCAGGAGACAAATAAGATGATCTAGTACTCTCATCTCTTTGACGGTTTTCCATATTTTGTTGTGATCTATACAAAGACTTTAATATAGTCAATGAAGCAGAAGTAGATTTCCCCCCCTGAAACTCCCTTGTTTTCTCCATAATTCAGCAAATATTGGCAATTTGGTTTCTCTTTCTTTTTCCTCTTCAAAAATCAGTCCGAACTTCTGGTAATTCTCAATTCATATATTGCTGAAGCCTATAATGCAGAATCTTAAGCATAATCTAACTGGTCTGTGAAATAAGTACAATTGTTTGATAATTCAAATATTCTTTGGCATTCTCCTTCTTTAGGATTGGAATGTAAACTGGCACATAATAAGGGCTTAATAAATGCTTACTAACTGACTGACATCTTAAGCTTGTTTAGAAAACTCACCTTTGCCATCACATTCTATATCATAGGAGATCCTTTTCTTTTTAACTTTTTTTTTCTTTTTATTGAAAAAGCAATTTAAAAATAATCAGCCCCATGATTGTATTTATTTGAGCTCCAAATCATGATAATTCTATCTTGGAAGAAAGTATTTTGTTGTCTTTAGGCTCCTTGTGAGCATATATCTTTCCCCATTAGAATGTAAGCTATGTGGGGCAGAAATTGTCTTTCTTTTTGCTTATATTTGCATTCCCTGAGACAGAGTAGACTTTGTAGATGTTTATTGCTTTTACTAGAAAGAATAAAGCTTCCAAAGTCAGGTTAGCTAAAATGACTATTATGATGGACCATCTCATGATGCACTGACAAGGTTTCAGTAAACTTTGGAATGTGAAAAGAAAAACAACTAAAAAATGTTAAACAAACTGAAAAAATTTAGCAGCATGACAACCAACCTTAAAGAATCTGTGTTGGAAGGGGCTTTCAAAGAATCTAACCCAACACTTACTGGACTGAGAATCTTCTTTGTATTTCCTCCCAAGGTAATCTAATTCCCACTTGAATGTCTTAAATAAGGCAGAATCAACCATTTCTGTAGGCAACTCATTCCAGTGGTGCAATGGATCAAGAACTGGGTCTGGAGTCAAGAAAACCTGAGTTCAAGTCTGGCTTCTGACCTTTACTAGTTGTGTGACCCTGCATAAGTCAGTTAAGCCTTGTTTTCTCATCTTTAAAGTAAGCTAGAGAAGGAAATCTCTTTGCCAAAAAACCCCAAATGAGGTTATAAGAAAACCCCAAATGGGGTCACAGATATAATTGAAACTACTAGACAAAACTATTGTTATGAAGTTATTAAATTCATAAAAAATATAAAGAAAATGTAAATATATAATATAATATATAAAGATGTATATATATCACATATACAACATGTATATGTATAAACAATATGTGAAGAGCCTAAGAAAGAACTTCCCAGTAGATGACTATTTTTGACATGTGATTTGAGGGTCAATAGTTCTCCTGTTTTTCGTCTTAATATAACAAGACTATTAAGCATGCTCAGACTCTAATCTAGATCAGGGTTTCTTGCACTTTTTCCACTTATGACTCTTTTATGCCTGATAAATTTTTACGTGATCCCAGGTATATAGGTATATATAATAGGTATACAAACTAAATATTTACTGATAATAAGTTATAATTTTGTGATCCCCATATTCAGGCATATGCCCCTCTATGAGGTCATAACTCACAAATTAAGAAGCTTCTGGCTAGGTCACAAGGATTCCTGTTTCTCCCCCTTTTTCCCCAGGAAAAAAAAAATCCCTTATCCCCCCTCCACCCCATCAAGGACTCTGGATACTTCCAAATGGTCTTTTTAACCCCCTCCCCTGGCTTCTTCTAAAGTTTTACTCTAAGGATAATGTCCTGGGGAAAAAAGTTTATATAGAATTCAAGACTAGATTTCTCAAAAATTTGTTATTCAAAGGCATTCTTTATCCCAAACATATAAGGAGGTACACAAAAACCTCTAAATCAGATAAATAGCACAAAATTAAATCTAATCAATAGCCTCTTATCCATTTCTTCTTAGTATGAAAAATCCCTACCTGGATAAAGGATACTAAATCCTAAGTCTTGTTTCCAAACATACCCCCAGACATATATGATATCTTTCTCAGATCAAGGGGAAAATATGCATTTAGATCAAGTCATCTGCACTTTCCTCTAGACACAACTCACTCCATCATTTGCTCTAAAATAATTTCACTGAAATATCTATTCACTCATTCATTCAATTTTCTCATAGTCCCACAAACCTTTCTCTAAGCATACACTTAACTAAATCTCCATCATTTCCCACTCCAAATTTTTAAGGGCACTCTGCTAAAAAATACCATGTTCTCCTATTCATCAAAACCCAGTTTCTTTTTCCTTTTCTTTCTTTTCATTTCTCTACTTTTAATTTTCTCTTTCCTTTCTTATTTCATCAATGTTTCTCTCCTTTCTTCCACCCCAATGAACAATTTGAAGAAAAAAATAAGCATACAAACAAATTAAATTCCCATATTGATCATATTTAAAAATATGTTTCTTAGTGCATTTTAAATTCATCACCAATCGATCAAGAGGAAGAATACATGTCATTTTTATTCTTTTGGATTAATGATTTATCACTGCATTGATCCAAATCTTAAAATTTTCAAATCTGTGTTTATCTATTGTGTCATCATATTATAGATTGTTCTTTATCTGCTCACTTTGCTCTGCATCAGTTCATAGACTTTCTCTAAATCTATCTATTTCATCACATCTGTACACAATGTTTTAAGCCATTTCCCAAAAGAGGGCATAGCTTTGGTTTCCAATTTTTGGCTCACACAAAAAGAACTGCTGTAATTATTTTTGTGTGTATAGGTCTTTTTTCTCTTTCTTTGCTTTAAGTAAAATATAAATCAAGCCAGTCCCTAGGTTCTCCATGACAAAACTTAATTATGTTCTGATGTTCTTAAATAAGCCTGTGTTCCAGCAAATTTGTACTTCTAGGTATTTGGTGATCTTTTCTTGTATTTGCTCACCTCTATGCATTCCCCCAAATCCCTCCACCTCATCTCCCCTTTCAAATTTTCTCTTCTTTCAAATTCTAAATTAGTTGCCAGCTACTATGCAAAGATTTTTCTTCTCCCATTAGCTCTTGTAGCTCCAAGAAATTGTATCTAGATCTCAGCAAAACCATTTTATCAGACAGATGAAACCAGATTGGGGTAACTGAAGGTCACCATGAAGGCAACTAAAGCAGACTCTGTGGAGATTGGTCAGACATCAAAGATGTCAAGGTCATTCACTATATCTCAGGCCATCAGCAATCTCCTGATTTAAAAAAAAATAATTTTTTAATTAAAGCTTTTTATTTACAAAACATATGCATGGGTAACTTTTCAACATTGACCCTTGCAAAACCTTGTGTTCCAAATTTTCCCATCCTTCTCCCTACCCTCTCCCCTAGATGGCAGGTATTCCAATACATGTTAAATATGTTAAAATATATGTTAAATACAATATATGTATACATATTTACAGAGTTATTTTGCTGCACAAGAAAAATTGAATCAATAAGGGACTAAAACTGAGAAAGAAAACAAAATGCAAGCAAACAACAACAAAAAGAGTGAAAATGCTATGTTGTGTTCCACACTCAGTTCCCACTGTCCTCTCTGGGTGTAGATGGCTCTTTTCATCACTGAACAATTGGAACGGTTTTGAATCATCTCATTGTTGAAGAGAACCACGTCCATCAGAACTGATCATCGTATAGTCTTATTGTTTCTGTGTATAATGATCTCCTGGTTCTACTCATTTCACTCAGCATCAGTTCATGTAAGTCTCTTCAAGCTTTGCTGAAATCATCCTCCTGGTCATTTCTTACAGAATAATAATATTCCATAACATTCACATGCCATAACTTATTCAGCCATTCTCCAACTGATGAGCACCCATTCAGCTTCCTGTTTCTTGCCTTTACAAAAAAGGGCTACAACAAACATTTTTGCACATACAGGTCCCTTTCCCTCCTTTAAGATCTCTTTGGGATATAAGCCCAGTAGAAACACTTCTGGAACAAAAAGTATGCACAGTTTTATAATCTCTTAAGTTCCAAATTGATCTCCAGAATGGTTGGATCCGTTCACAACTCCAACAACAATGCATCAGTGTCCCAATTTTCCCTTATCCCCTCCAACATTCATCATGATCTTTTCCTGTTATCTTAGCCAATCTGACAAGTGTGTAATTGGCTTAATTTGCATTTCTCTGATCAATAGTGATTTAGAGCACCTTTTCATATGACTAGAAATCGTTTCAATTTCTTCATCTGAAAATTGTCTGTTCATATCCTTTGAACATATATCGATTGGAGAATTGCTTGCAATCTCCTGACTTTTGTCTTACTTGGACTTGGATGACTCTGGAAGAGAGAATTAGACCAACAACTGTGCAAATCTGTCTCATTTAAATCCAGTTCATGCCTGGAGTCAATACATCATCCTGTAATGTCATTGGTCCTCTTTGAAGAAAAAAAAAAAAAAAAAAAAGGACAAACAATTCCACTAGCTTAAAATAGTCACTCTCTCCTCAAATGTTCATAAGAAATTTAGTCTGAATTTCTCCTTGCTCTTATTGATCAGCTTTCATTATGCTTGTCTATGTACTAGTTTTTAATGCATGGGAGCACCTAGCCTTTCTGAGTCCATATTCCCTCAGCTGGAAAATGAGAGGGTGGGACTGGATAATTTCCTTGCTCCCTAAGGACAAGAAATCTGTATGTGTTGGGTGGGGTGCTTGAAGGGGAGTAAGCTCCATTATTTTCTATTCCCAATACCTAACAAAATAAGAGTTTGTTGAAAACACTTGAGTTTTCAGTAAGTTTAACTTTCTTCCTGAGGTTCATCAAGAGAAACAGGTACTTCCCTAAAAAGGGATGAGGGCTCAACTTCAGCTGTGACTAATTTGTTGTTCTCTTTGAATTATAGTTTCTTTCATGGAGAAGTGTTGCAATGGCAGAAGATTTTCATGACTGATAAGAGATATTGGGAGAAGGAAGTAAGCTAGTAAGAGTTAACTAGAAAAGAGAATTCCTTATAAAGGTGATGCTTAAAGTTTAAGTCATTTTATTATTTGGAATTTCTTATGAATGAGAAAAACCACTCTTACTGATGACACAAGTTTAAGTGAAAGTAGTTGTGATTTAGTTACAGATAATTATTTTTTAAAAATCAGATAGCTAAGTGGTACAGTGGATAGCAGGCCTAAAATCAGGAAGGCTCATTTTTCTGGGTTCAAATATGACCTCATACATTTAATTAGATGTGTAACATCAGCAGTAGCATTATTATAAAGCATGACTATATTATTCTTGTTATTGTCCTATTTTATACTCAGAAAGGACCAAAATGACATTATGATATTAATATCGAGATACAGTGTGCCCAACTGTGGTTGATTAAACCCCTAGGAGATCAGGTTGAGCACAAATATTCCATATAAACTTTTGGGATAAGAGGTCTCTAAATTTGCCCACCTCTCATTCCTTTTGAGCTACTGCAATTCTGCTTTACTCATATAGCATGATGCCTTCTATGATGTGGGCATACCATACTGGGCAAACCCATGCCAGCTTCTGTCTCACAATCAATAACAAAGTTTTTTTTTTTTTTTTTGCTAAGGTAATTGGGGTTAAGTGACTTGCCCAGGATCATACAGCTAGGAAGTGTTAAGAGTATGAAACCAGATTCAGGTCTCCTGACTTCAAGGCTGGTACTCTATCCACTACACCAACTAGCTGCCCCAATACCTAAGTTCTTCAGAGAGAACTTGAGAATTCCTTGTACAGCTTTTTTAGACCTCCACTTATAAAAAATACATCTGTTGATGTGATGGTATACTTAGAGAACCCCAGAGATTCTAATAAAAAGTTATTAGAAATAATTCACAACTTTAGCAAAGTTGCTGGATACAAAATAAATCCACATAAATCCTCAGCATTTTTATACATCACCAACAAAATGCAACAGCAAGAGATACAAAGAGAAATTCCATTCAAAACAAATGTCAAGAGTATAAAATATTTGGGAATCCATCTATCAAAGAAAAGTCAGGAATTATATGAGCAAAATTACAAAACACTTGCCACAAAAATAAAGTCAGATTTAAATAATTGGAAAGACATTCAATGCTAGTGGATAGGCCGAGCGAATATAATAAAGATGACAATACTCCCCAAACTAATCTATTTATTTAGTGCTATACCAATCAGACTCCCAAGAAACTATTTTAATGACTTAGAAAAAATAACAATAAAATTCATATGAAAGAATAAAAGGTCGGAAATTTCAAGGGAACTAATGAAAAAAAGTCAGGTGAAGGTGGTCTAGCTGTACCTGATCTAAAGCTATATTATAAAGCAGCAGTCACCAAAACCATTTATTATTGTATAAGAAATAGACTAGTCAATCAGTGGAACAGATTAGGTACACAGCACAAAATAAGGTACAACTATAGCAATCTAGTGTTTGACAAACCGAAAGATACCAACATTTGGGATAAGAATTCATTATTTGACAAAAACTGCTGGGAAAACTGGAAATTAGTATGGCAGAAATTAGATCTGGACCCACACTTAACACCATATATGAAGATAAGATCAAAATGGGTCCATGATTTAGGCATAAAGAATGAGATCATAAATAGATTGGAGGAACATAGGATAGTTTATCTCTCAGACTTGTGGAGGAGGAAGGAATTTGTGTCCAAAGGAGAATTAGAGATCATTATTGATCACAAAATAGAAAATTTTGATTACATCAAATTAAAAAGCTTCTATACAAACAAAACCAATGCAAACAAGATTAGAAGGGAAGTAACAAATTGGGAAAATATTTTTACAGTTAAAGGTTCTGATAAAGACCTCATCTCCAAAATATACAGAGAATTGATTTATAAGAAATCAAGCCATTCTCCAATTGATAAATGGTCAAAGGATATGAACAGACAATTTTCAGATGATGAAATTGAAACTATATCCACTCATATGAAAGAGTGTTCCAAATCACTACTGATCAGAGAAATGCAAATTAAGACAACTCTGAGATACCACTACACACCTGTCAGATTGGCTAAAATGACAGGAACAAATAACGATGAATGTTGGAGGGGATGTGGGAAAACTGGGACACTGATGCATTGTTGGTGGAGTTGTGAAAGAATCAGGCCATTCTGGAGAGCAATCTGGAATTATGCCCAAAAAGTTATCAAACTGTGCATACCCTTTGATCCAGCAGTGCTACTACTGGGCTTATATCCCAAGGAAATACTAAAGAAGGGAAAGGGACCTGTATGTGCCAAAATGTTTGTGGCAGCTCTTTTTGTAGTGGCTAGAAACTGGAAGATGAATGGATGTCCATCAGTTGGAGAATGGTTGGGTAAATTATGGTATATGAAGGTTATGGAATATTATTGTTCTGTAAGAAATGACCAGCAGGAGGAATACAGAGAGTCTTGGAGAGACTTACATCAACTGATGCTGAGTGAAATGAGCAGAACCAGATCACTATACACTTCAACAATATTGTATGAAGATGTATTCTGATGGAAGTGGAAATCTTCAACATAAAGAAGATCCAACTCACTTCCAGTTGATCAATGATGGACAGAAACAGCTACACTCAAAGAAGGAACATTGGGAATTGAATGTAAACTATTAGCACTACTGTCTTTCTACCCAGGTTACTTATACCTTCGGAATCCAATTCTTAACGTGCAACAAGAAAATTGGATTTATACACATATATTGTACCTAGGTTATACTGTAACACCTGTAAAATGTATGGGATTGCCTGTTATCTAGGGGAGAGAGTAGAGGGAGGAAGGAGAAAATTTGGAAAAATGAATACAAGGGATAATGTTATAAAAAATTACTCATGCATATCAAAAAATTTTATAATTATAAAATTAATTTAAAAATACATCTGTATTAACCATGCATCCCTAAAAAGTCACTGAGTAATACAAAGTTACCCGGGTCTTAAAGAAATCTCATCTAAGGAAGTAAGAATGTAAACTAAAAAAGAATTTAAACAGCTTCTAGTGTTCTCCTGGCTTCAGCCTTTTCCCTGTTTATCTTTGTGTTATAAACTTTTGTAAACAAGTACAAAATTTTGTAGGCTCTGAGACTAACCTTGATGACTCTCCTTTACTTCTCATTTTCCAACCAGGGATCTATAGAGCAGAAGAAAGTATAATAGAAACTAAACTGCTATATGAAACTACCTTCTTTCCCTAGTGAGAAATCTTGCTTTAGGACCCTCATTTATAATATTATAAACCAAATCTTCATTTTATATAGTGCAAGAGGTATGAAGATGAAGACCTGATTTATTATAATCCAGAGATACACAAGAATTCAAGGCAAAGTTTCTCACTTTGGGAGCTTTAGATGCTCAGTGCTTCAAGCAGTATTGACTAGAATTTCTGAAACCTGAATCTCCCTTTTGCTGGCCTTGCAGCTCCATTCCCACACTCTTCCTTCTTTGTAATAGATGAATAAGGTAAGGGGATAGCATTGTCAAGTGAAAAAAATTGAGTACCTGATGACTTCCCTAGGAGTATATTATTTGGAGGCAAAGACTGGATGACAACAAAGGTGGGAACAGAGAAAAATAAATAGAAGCAAAGAAACCAGGCCCCTATTTTTATAATCAATGGGAACCACATTCCCCAATTAAGAGGAAGTGAGAATCAGATATGAGCCTTGACTTTTTTAAATCAATTCCCTTCTCATTAGTACAAAAGCATATTGGTTAACCTTGCCTTCATTTCCATTTCCCACCTTTTTTTTTATCAAATAGAATTATGTGCTAAAATAGGAGGATGCTTATGGCCTATCTTGGTTATTAAATACATGCCTCAGTCCAACTTTCACGACCTCCTAAAATATCTTGAAGGTTGGTCCACATTCCAGTAGAATTGGACATATGAGTAGTCTTCCCATTCTAGCCAAATATCAAATAAACATTTATGGAGGTGTGAACTCTTGGCTATAAATTAAAATATAGGACATGAAACTAAAGGTGGCAATGTTTCAAAAACTGGCTAGAAGGATCTAGTTTTAGAAAATGTTACCTGAAAAGCATGCTTTGAAAGGCTTCATTGGTCAAGCAAGCTGAAATGGGAGGCAGCATGACATGTTGAACCTAATGAATGTCATTTTGGGTAATTTACCTCATGTCATGGTCTCCATTTGTCTTATCAATGACCCCCTACAGAGATAAACTTCAGGAATACTATGAATTCACACCTCCAAAAGCATGTCTACTTCTCAAGTAAAATCTTAAGAAAATGCTGGTTTAAATACATAACACTCCTGGGAAAATTCTGGAGAAAAATACATATACTTATTCAATATATGATGGAAAAGAAATATACCTACTTACACTAACAATGTCTCTAAACTAGAACAGAAGTTCCCCATTTCATAAAAAAAAGAATAACCTTTAACTTGACAGCTTTAATAGATTAAAACTAAGGAATTCTTTTTTTTTAAAATGACTTCTGTGAGGAAGATCTGACATATAAATTCTCTTTTCATAAGCAATTTTCCTGCCTAATAGCCTGCTAGCCCATATTCTCCAATCTTCCTCTATCAACTTCAGAACAGAATCAAGCACTTAGTTTTTCAAACTCAACTAAATAATAAGCCCAGGTCTAATTTTTCATTTGTAATGTAATTAAATGTGTTATGTTTTTACAGCATATTAACGTATGAGCCGCTCAACCTCATGGGGAAGGAGAGGCAGTTATATTACCATGTAGTTTCTTCATTTCTTTCTATTCTGTGTTGTGACATCTTCATCCCTGAAATGAAAATGAGAGTTGGAAAGAAAATGAGTTATACAATTAAATATATCATATGGTTTTAAAGTATAACAATGTATAGGAGGAACACTCAGTGTCATGGGGAAAGGGAGTCAGTTAAGTGACATCTTCAATCACCAAATGAAAATGAGAGCTGGAAAGAAAATGAATCAGACAAAGGAAAATAATCAAGTTACTCAGAGGAATCTTTTTCTAAAAGTGATGATTGTTATAGTGAAGGTACAGTGAATAGATAACCAGCTATGGAGTCTGAAGCCCCAGGTTTTCCATCTTGCTTTGATACATACTGGTTATGTGACCATAAACAAATTATTTCATCTCTTGGTATCCAAGCTGCTGATCGGCTTTGGTGGAGGGATTGTCCACATTTGTTTTAGTGGAGGGAGCATCCACAGAGGAAGTGCCATGCTTGCCAAAACAAGGAATCACAGATTTAAGTGTTAAAGAACCTTTTTTGGGGTAAAAAAACCAAGATATTTGTCTTCACTTATGAGATGATGACATTTTAGAAAATGAAATATGAACAATATATCCTTTAGCCTTATCTGAAGTCTCTGAAGAAGGATGAATAAAAAATAAATTGAACAAAACAATAACATTGTTTATCAAAGCAACACCTTTGTAATTATTTGGGGCAAATTCACTCACTATGAATCAGAAGGGAGTTATAATTAAAGTCCACAATAAAGTAATAATTATGCATCAGGTAAAATCCTTTGATAGTTGTTCTGAAGGACATCTTCAGAGATGTAAGCCTAGAAAAGAGTCTTAGTGTAAATCTCCATTCCCAGGTAATCAAGAGAAACTTGGATTAAAATGTTGATCATTATTGATGAGGAAAGAAAAAGAGATGTTTCAAAATGTCAATATGCAGCTTGGGAAGTATTTGGGAAAGGACAAAGAGCATTGTTACTAGCAATCATTCAAAATCCCTTGGTGGATGTTGGCTGAGTAGGAGAGGACATGGACTTTTGGTATTTGTATTGAACATTTAAAGGATACATAGATAATTACATATTTTCATTTTAGTCTGTGTAGGAAAGCATCATTTTGTTACTCCTGATTCTCACAGCCTGTCCAAGTCATCAATCATCCTCCTGGTCTCCATGGAGCAGAGGTCCCCAAAATACCATCATATTCCTTAAGTGATCACCTTCATTTGTAATCTTTAGTAAGTGATTGCTTCTGGCTACAAATACCTGAAAGGCAGAATTCAATCTGCCAAAAACAATCCTGCAGAAGACACATTCCCAAGCAGCATAGGGAAAGTCAGATTAAATCCATTGCTTTTGGGGTTTATATCCTAGCTCTTTCATTGGCTCTACTATCGAGGTCTTTTAAAATAAGAAGTTTCCTAAAAGTGTTAGATTCTACTGCAGTAATATAATACATTACTATAACAATAATGATATATAATAACAATAAAATATAATATATAATAAATAAAATAATATTATAATAAGGGTGTAAAGGTTTGTTTGGTTTTGTCCAGATGTATTTTTTTCTTATTTCTTTTTCTGAGTTTTGTTATAGGGAATGGTTTAATAGATTGGGAAAGGGAAGTAATAGAGTCCAAAATGAATGTAATATAATAACAAAGACATCATAAAATTAAAGAAAGAAAATAATTTTCCTCATAGTCATAATTGTGAAAGACACTTCCACCCCCTTTCCTCTAATTTGTTTATCATGTGATATTTTAAATACTTTAAGTTTCCATTTGAAACTTATTGTGGGATCTAATTTGAGATGACCATTGAAACTCATGTTTTGCCAAAATTCTTTCCATTTTCCCCTAATATTCATGTCAAATGGGAAGTTCTTACTATGTAATTTATGTTCTTTGGTCTTAGAATATTGGACTATTAAGTTTCATTATTTAGATATTTGCTTTTATAGTTTGCTCTACTATTCTATTTTCCCAATATCAAATAGTTTTATTACCATTATAAGTGTAATTTGAGGCCTGTAGGAAAGCATCATTTTCTTACTACTGATTCTCACAGCCTGTCCAATTCACCAATCATCCTCTTTGGTTAGTTAGTCCACTTTGGTTCTTTTGGTCAAACCTTTATTTGTTTCTCATTTGTTATTTGGCTTTTTACTTTGGATCTTTTTGGATTTTATTTTACTTTAAAATATCCCCATGGTAGTTTAATTGGTATAATATTAAATATGTAAATTAATTTAGATTGTCATCATTTTTATTATATTGCCATGGCCTAAGCATAAGCAATAAATATTCCTTCATGTATTTGTATATTTTTAATTTTAAATCATACTTTTAAATCAATGAAAGTATTTGTGTCCCAGATAGTTTATGCATTTCTTAATCATATTAATAGGATTTATCTTGCTATTATTTTTCCCAGGTTTTATTATTGCTATATATAAATGCAGAATATATTTGTTTATTTATATTGCATTCTAAAGACATAAATTATACCAACTTATTTCTTTGTTGAATCTTTGAAGTTTTCTAAATAAATCATTATATCATCTATATATGTGGATAATTTTATCTCTTCTTTCTAAGTTTAAGCCTTTATTTACATTGTTACTTCTTATTCCTATTATTGGTATATTTAGAATAATGTCAAAAAATAATAAGCAAGGATCCTGAGATATTGTTACACTTATTGGGAAAGTTTCTAATGTTTACTCATTATAAATAATGCTAACTTTTATTTAGGTATATACTTCTTTTCATTTAAAATGTATTTTCCCCAATGAAATGTAAAACAACATTTTTTGATTACATATGTTTGTTCATTTTTTATATATTTCCATATGAATTATGTTGGAAGAGAAAAATCAGGAAAAAAGGGGAAAAGCATGAGAAAAAAAAGAAAAAAGTGAACATGAGGTATATATCTTTCATCAAATTTATTGTCAAAAGATTTTTCTGAATCTGTTGAGATATATATATATATATTAATATAATTAGTTGTATTACTTGTTTTCCTAATGTTGAACCCTTCTTCCATCTGTAACATAATTCAAATACATCAGAGAATAATTTAGGGGATTGTTGCCAACATTCTTCTTGCTAGTATTTTATTTAAAATCTTTGAATCAATACGAACTAATGTTTTTTGCCCCTCTCTTATGCTCTCTTTAATTTTTCTTTCCCTAATTTGAATATTAGTATTATATTTGTCTCATAAAAAAGTATGATAGAATATTTTATTGCTCAATTTTTGAAAATACTTTATACATGATTGTTATAAATTGTTCTTTGAATGTTTGATAGAATTCAATTACAAATTCATCTGAATTAATACTGTTTCTCTCTCCCATCTACTCTGGTAGGATTATTTGTTTGTTTTTTATTGTTTTTTAAATTCCATATTCTAAGTTGAAGTTCTTTAAGAATCCCTAGTTCATGTTCCATTAATTTATATATTTTGTATATTTGTAGATAATGACCTACTTCTGTTAAATTCTCTACTTGTTAATACATGATTGCATATATCAGATCTTAATCATTCATTTTATTTCTTTGTTATTCAAACTTTTTCTGGTAATTTGACTTTCTCCCTTTATTTTTTTATTTGTTTAGCTAAAGGTTTATCAATATTGTCCATCTTTTTAAAGAACCATCTTTATTTCTATTATCTTTTTGTTTTTCTATTTTATTATTTCTTTCTTAATTTTCAAATTTTTTCTTTTATGATTATTTTGAGTTTATAAGTTCATTTTCTCATGTTTAAAATCCCATATTCAATTCTTTAATTCTCTCTTCCTATTTTTTCAATGTATGTTTTCATATATTGACAAGTTATTAACATATTAACATTAAAGAGATAGTGTGCTGAATACAGCACAAGCCTTAAGGCCAAGAAGATTTGGGTACAGGTTCTGCCTCTGAATTCTAATGGCTTTAAGTCATTTAATTCCTCAGTGTTCTTGGAAATTCTCTAAAATGATTAGATGTAAAAAAAGTTCCAGCTTACTTTGGTAGAAGCATTTCTCTATGTCAGTGAAATTATAGGAATAATGCCTATCCCTGTGTTTTCAGACATAATTTTTTCCCCTTTAAGAACTGGTATAATTGTATTCCTGAATTTTTTCATTATTATCTCATTATTGCTCACTTTCACATAATTATTATTTCCATTAATTGTTTTTAGATTCAATTCTTATTGGTGATGGTATTAACTTCCCTTTTGGTTCTGTGGTTCTGTATCTTTGGTTTTTGTTCCCTGTACTAATTATTCTTTTACTGCATTATAGATTTAGAAAAAATGTATAATATTTCTGGTTTGTTACATTTCATTGTAATTTCTACATACTCTAACATCTTTTTTTATAAATGTATAATGGGCAACTAAGAAATATGAATGTAATTAATATTTTTACTTAAAAATGACAAATATTCCAGCTTTAATTTCTCTAATAATTTGTTCAAGTTTATATTTTCTTTTGTGTTTATCTATCTTTTTATCTTGATTTATCCAGTTATGAGAGGTATCTTAAAGTCTCCTAATATTATCTTGTTACTCTCTATGTAGTTTTACAATTAAGTTAATTTTTCCTTTACAAATTTATGTCATGCTATTTGAGATACATATATGCAAACACATATACTTAGCAATGATATTGTTTCATTGTCTGATACTTTTGTATATTAGGTATTTGCCTTATTTATCTCTTGATGCTATGATTTTTAAAAACTTTTTCTTTGATTTGCATAATTGCAACTCTTTCTTTTGGGAATTATTTGATGAGTAGTAAATTTTATCCTGTCTTATTTTCATTCTGTATGTGTCCTTATTTTTAAATATGTTTTCTTCTATATAGCAAACTGCTGGGGTTTGTTTTCTTTCACATCACTTTCTTTAGTCTACTTGTACTGTTAAATCTATTCACTCTTAAGATTATGATTATCAGGTTTATGTTTTCATCCATTTATTTCCTTTTTGCTGATATGTATTCCTCTTCTGTCCCTGAAATTAATGCCAGTCTCTTCCTATAAACTCTTCCTTTCCCCTCCTAGTTATTTCTTCTATTCTAAGTTCTTTGAATTTATTTAAGTTGTTAGAAATTTTTTTTATTTCTTCTATTTTCCTATCCAATTAGTAATGTGATTCAAAAATCACCATTCCTGCAACAACCCTTTTCCAAGAAGTTTTATCTTCTTTCTTATTTCTCTCCACTCTAGTCCTTCCTTAATTAATTTTTCCATGTTATGGGCTATTTGCCCTATCAATCATTTCTTCTAATTCTGAGTCCTTGATGTGGGTGCAACACCAAATCTGAATTCTCCTTTTTATCCTATTTCTATTGTATCTAGGATTCTTAGCCTTTTCCATTCTCCCTTTCCCTCTTTGTATTTAATTCTTTGAAACATGATTTCATGAAAGAAGCAATGCTGAATGGGAGCCATATTGTATCACAGAAGTTGTTTCATAGTTAAAGCTCTTCTGAGCCTTCTCAAAACTTGCTAGCTTTTAAAATTTTTCATGCCTTGAAATTTAAATAGTAAGGATTTTCTCTGATGGTGAGTTGTGATTTTATCATTCAGGAATTTGTGGTCCATATTTAAAAGTTTAGGGCAACTTACTTGTATTGTGTGTTCCTAACATATGGTATTCCATTTTATTGCTGTATCATGTTTTTCTGAGAGATCTGTGAACCTTAACTTACCTTTCTGCATCCTATCTTCATGACATTTGCTTTGATTTTTTGCAGAGTGCTCATGTACTTTTAAAGTTTTTGCCTTTTTTTCTTCTGTCAAGTTTTCTTCAATTTTTACATTTCTCTATTCCACACCTATTGTTCTTTCTCTGAATCTCTATTTTTTGAGAGAGATTGTTCACCACATTTATTATTTTTTCTCCCCGATTACTGGGTGTTTTTAATTTCTTCATTTAGAGTCCTAATTTCTAATATAACTTCATTCCTACTAGCTTATTTTAAAAATACCTTTTGATACATACTAGTATGTCTTGTTGCTCTATCATTATTGAGAAATTAACAGGACTCTTTTTTACATCAAGAAACTTTGGTTTCTTTTCTTTTGTGATATACTTACTCACTGTGACCTGGTCTCTTTCTACATTTTCAATCATTTTTTCTCCAGTCTTTATAAGCCTCTCTTTTTTTTATGTGCTTGAAAACTAGGCTTTTTTGTAGTGGCTAGAAACTGGAAACTGAATGTATGCCCATCA
Source organism: Sminthopsis crassicaudata (assembly GCF_048593235.1). Classification (NCBI taxonomy): domain Eukaryota; kingdom Metazoa; phylum Chordata; class Mammalia; order Dasyuromorphia; family Dasyuridae; genus Sminthopsis; species Sminthopsis crassicaudata. The sequence continues at coordinate 162,163,654 of NC_133617.1, forward strand.
ATTGAAGAATGTCTGAATAAATTGTGATACATGAATATTATGGAATATTATTGTTCTGTAAGAAATGACCAACAGGATGATTTCAGAAAGGCCTGGAGAGACTTACAAGAACTAATGATGAGTGAAATGAGTAGAACCAAGAGATCATTATACATGGCAACAAGACTATATGATGATCAATTCTGATGGATGTGGCCCGCTTCAACAATGAGATGATTCAAACCATTCCAATTGTCCAATAATGAAAAGAGTCATCTACACCCAGAAAGAGAACTATGGGAAATGAGTGTGGACCACAACATAGCATTTTCACTGTTAGTTTGCTTGCATTTTTGTTTTCCTTCTCAGGTTTTCTTTTTCTAGATCCGATTTTTCTTGTGCAGCAAGATAACTATATAAATATATAGACATATATTGGATTTAACATATTTTAATGTATTTAACATGTGCCATCTAGGGGAGGAGGTAGGGTGAAGTAGGGGAAAATTTGGAACAGAAGATTTTGCAAGGGTCAATGTTGAAAAAATTACCCATGCATATGTTTTGTAAATAGAAAGGTATAATAAAAAAGACCTATATTCCCAACACACACACACACACACGAAAACTAGGCTTTTAGTTAAACTTTCTTCCTTGACCTTATGGACTTTCATTCTTTTTAAAAAAAAAAATTCCTAATTACTTGTCTCTTGTTTCCCTCTATACCTTTTGACTCTTCCATCTTCTGCATAGACCCCACCTCACTTAATGTTATCAGTTTTCAGCATCCTTACCACCACATCAAATAAGTTGGGAGGTGAGAATACAAAAGTGAGACTTCTAAGTTTTTAAATTCACAGATGATTTTGAGTGAGATTTTTATCTTATTTGGAGTTTTTATCTTCTTATCTTTTGGATTCAACTTTAGTTACTCAATACTTGGTTTTAAAGTTGAAGTTTGCATTTAACAACCACTCTACCATCCTGCTGATCATGTGATCTTTCTTCTAGGGATAATATTGAATAATACACTCACATATAAATATGTATATATCTCAGTCCATTGTATATATGTATATATTTTAAAATCTCATCCTCCCACGGGTAGGTTAAACTGGTATCAAAATGAATATAATCAGCAATCTTCTCTACTCATCCAGCATCAGTCATCAAAGTGAGTGAGTGAGTAAGCAGCCAAGGGGCTATTTCCCAGAGCACATGAGAAGCTATTTCTCAGTGGAAAACTGTTAGCAACTTTATCTAACACTGTCACCTTTAGGAACACATGTAATGGCCCCACAGAGAGCCAATAAAACAGGAAGGGAAAACGCTTTTTACAAAACATTCTCCAGGTTTGTCATCCCTACATGTCACATTTTAAAGCCTTGTCACCGAGGTGAGGTGACTGCTGAATCAGTATCTTCAAGTTGTTACCATTAGCTTTCCTCCTCTACCTGCAGAATCATAGAATGTCAGTCTGTTATAGATTTTCCAATCCAACTTTCTAATATTATAGATGATAAAATTGAATCACAGAGAATTGACATGACTTATTTAACATCACACAACTAAAAAGTGGTGAGATCAGAATTCAAAAACCAGAACTTATAACTTTCATGTTGAGCACTCTTTTCTACTATATTATATTACCTCTCAAAATAAGAAACTATAGACTTTGTTTGTTAATATGTTTCAAAAGAAATGTCTTTCTAAAAGGCCAATAAGCCACATATATGATTCATGTTCACTCTGTAACCAAGTTTGCTATGGCGTACTCATTGTGGGTTTCTTTTTCTTTAAACCGTTTAAAGTTATATATTAATATTCAAAAATGAATTCAAAAATGAAAATTCACAAACTCTCTTTTTCTGCTCCTTATCCGGATCAGGGTGAATCAACTGAATTATATTTGCTGTATATGACAACATTCGTGCTATTTGATTTTTGGCCTAGTCTTGGATTATACTTAGAAACAAAGGACTAGTAAAGGTTGCAAGTGATAATATAATTTGGAAACAGAAAAAAGAGGAAACAAATTCATTAATCTAGTAGTTAAACAAAAATGCCCCAAATCTAGCCCACTTATGAAATCTGCTTTCGAAGAAAACATGGAGCACAGTCTGAAAAACCTTGACTAAATAAACTTTCTTTCTTAGGATGCCTTGGACAAAGATAGATATCAGAAATCCAAGTGATGAACTGATAGATATTTTTCATCCCTGTCTTTGGTATCTAAGAGCAGAGAGGGAGGGACAGAGAAACTAAGGGACTGGGATGTAGCGACATACTTCTGCCATCTTACTGGAGGGTGGATCCAAATAAGTTTCAATGGTTTAGACAATGAAACTCACCTGGGTGTGTGTGGTTTTGCTTTGTTCTTCAGGTTTAAATGTACTCCAAAGTCAAACTGAAACCCTGGAGATTGAAGTTTTATGTTTGTCCCAATTTCATGTGAACTGAAACCAATGGGCTTCTCACAACCCTAAATGGACTTTATTTTTACATCTTCTATGAAAGATAGTTCTTATAGAGATCCAGTCAAGTTGGCACTTTTGGTCAATACTGATATAGAAGGAAGTTGTCAGAAAAAAACTAAATATTTGTGATTTAGTCTCATTTTCTGGGAATGATTTTAATTGATTTAACAGTAATCTATAACAAAGCTGTTTCTCACTAAGGGAGAGAGAGAGAGACAGACAGAAAAAGAGAGAGAGAAGTCCAAACTGACATACTCTACTATGACCTCTGAAATGACTTTACCCAAGGTGATTTCAGGTAAAATTTAAAGATTTCATAGGACACTCATTGCAATGTTGATACTAATTACTGATCCTCTTCAATGGATAGGCAATATATAGGCAAATGGAAAGAGCACTGAATTTAGATCAGAAAATGTGAGTTTTACTCCCACTTTTGCTGTCAGCACCTAGGCCATTTTGGATAAGCTACTTATTATATAAGTATTATGTACTTATATAATAAACCTGTTGAACTAAGGTACCTTTTACTTCTAATTTCTACAACTCTCCACTGTGTCTTCCATTTCTTTCATACTTATTGTCTCTATCAGCTTAAAGCAGAATTTCAGGGGGAAGGGTTTAATCAATAAATTAAAAAACAAATATTAGGTGCCTTCTATATGCCAGGCAGTGTTCTAAGTAATAGGAAGAGATAAAGTGAAAGAGTCAATATATTAATATATATTAAAATAGAATAGAAGATAATTTATGGCAGGAAATAACTGTGGGGGAGCTGATAATCCTTACATATTAGGCAATTGGGTCAAAGAAAAGATTTGAAACAAGGGGGTGTGACTATTTTTTGTTCAGGAGGATGTCTTGGAACTGAGTGAGCCATGATCCCAAGCCTAGGAGTAGAATCTGGATGCTGGGGGAGTTAGGTGACTATTCTAAATTTATCAAGAAAGAACTGATTCTTAGAAACTGGGCAGGGCGTTTGTCACAAAGGAAGTCACATATCTGAGCCATCACAGGTATGCCACAGATGGCAAAGAGAAAGGGGGCCCAAACCCAAGTGTTTGGCATAGGATCATGTGGCTAGAATTGGAAAGGACCTCATAGTCTATCCAGTCTAACTCCCATACTACACATATAAAGAAATAGACTTAAGGGAGATTAAGAGATTAATCGTGTAATAAGCATCATAGGTAATATTTGAACCCATGTCCTATAACTTCAAATATTGTGCTCTTTCCACTATACTGTGAATTTGAGCTCTAATTTTCTGTCTGAATTATAGTCAAGAAACAGAGGACTATAGATTGAGAGCTGAATAGGACTTCTGGTTTCTGGCAAACAATTAGAATTAAGAATAGAATAAAATACGTGCAGGCATAGGTAGGTGAGGCAGAAACCAGGCAACATATTGAATAGAATACTGGACAGAGAGTCAGGAAAACTGAGTTCAAATCTAGCTTTAGAGACTTACTAGTAATATGATCCTAACCAAGCTACTTTACCTTTATTTGCCTCAGTTTCCTTAATTGTAAAATGTAGATTTAAAAAAAAAAAATTTACCTTTCAGGATTATTATAAGGCTGAAGTGAGAAAATATTTGTAAAGAAAGTCTTTGCCACATAATAGTAGGGCCAAATGAATGTTTATTCTGCAAAACACATACACCTCCA
>NC_133617.1:162172779-162230279 GCF_048593235.1 Sminthopsis crassicaudata
GACCCAGGTTGAGAATAACTGACAGTTCTCAAAACACATCAGTGAATTAAGGCTATGTCTACCCCCAAGCACATAAAGACTTCTCCAAGCAGAATGGGCAGATAACAGTTTGTTCCAATAGCCATGAAAGCTACTAAAGCAGGCACTGTGGTATATTTACAGCTGGGTCAGCATTGAAGAACCAAGGTCATCCACTGCTTTTTGGGCCATTGCTAGTTGTCTTGACTTTTTTCCCCTGCCACTGGACTTTGATGACTCTAGAAGAAAGAGTGAGCCTGATGATTTATTTTGTGTGTAATTTTCTTTTCTTTTTCTTTTTTTTTTTAACTTTCAATAGTACTTTATTTTTCTAAATATGTGTAATGATAGTTTTCAACATTCTTTTTGTAAGATAGAATTCTAGATTTTTCTCTTTCCTTTTCCTTCCCTCTCCTCTCCCCAAGGCATCAAGCAATCTGATAATAGGTTAAATATGTGCAAATCTTTTAAACATATTTCCACTTTTCTCATGTTGTATAAGAAATATCAGACCAAAAGGGAGAAAATCACTAGAAAGAAAAAAAACAAACAAACAAAAAATGAAATTACTAAGCTCTGATCCACATTCAGTTTCCGTAGTTCTCTCTCTTGATGTGGAAGGTATTTTCCATCACAATTCTATTGGAATTGGCCTGAATCACCTCATTGTTGAAAAGAGTCAAATCTATCACAATTAATCATCACATAATCTTGGTGTTGATGTGCACAATGTTCACTCCACTTAGAATCAGTTCATGTGAGTCTTTCCAGGCTTTTCTGAAATCAGCCTGCTCATCATTTATTATAGATCAATAATATTCCATAACATTCATATAGCATAACTTATTCAGCCATTCCCCCATTGACGGGCATCCAATAAATTTCCAGTTCCTTGTCACTACCAAAAGAGCTGCTACAGATGTTTTTGCATGTGTGGTCTTTTTCCTTCTTATGTTATCTCTTTGGGAGACAGACCCAGTGAAATTATTGGGTATATACCTTTTGGGTCATCGTTCCAAATTGCTCTCTAGAATGGTTGGATCATTTCACAACTCTACTGAAAATATACTGGTATCCCACTTTCCCCACATCCTTTCCAACATTTCTCATTAACTTTTCTTATTGTCTTGAAGCTGATGATTTTAAGCAAACCTGCCTCACTTAAATCCAATTCACCCACAAATCAAGATATCATCCCATGTTGTCATTAATCCTCTTTGAAAATAAAGGACAATCAACAAGAATCTCAAATATAAATATTTTATTTATAATATAAATTATATTAAACATGTTGATATCATATAAATATATCCATATGATATACAATATAAAGTTATATATTAAATAGCTTTATAAGTTAAATGTATTTATTATATGCTGCATTACCTATTAATTATACATAGAATATTTAAAAATAAAAATTGAAAGGTTAAAAAAATAAGAAATTCTATTGTGATAAGATATTCCTCTGAAGGCCATGCAGAATAATATGGAATAGATTCTAGTCTCTAAGGGCCTGTGATAGAGCCTAATTTCTGGCAGATCAACCTAGGTAAAACCCTAAGACAACAGCAATCATGAGGAAGGGCTCTCAGATGCTTGAATTATTGCTCTCAATGGGAATTCTGCCCACTTAAATCAGTTGGAAATGTCTTTAAATATCTATCCTTGTTAAATATGTAAATCTCATTTTATTAACTGTTGAATGACCTACATGTCTCATAATTTTCCAATATCAAACCTAAATTTCCAGGAGCCTGAGTCAGACCCAGCATAGAAGAAGGGAGAAAGGAGTAGGGCACAGTTTAGACACCTGGTATAAATGCAAGCAGGGTTACAGGTTCTCTCACAGTCAGAAGAAATAAGATATTCCTCAATAAGGAAACACAGATGGACCACTCCGGGTTGAAATTCTGTTGGTAGTCAGTGAGCTATAATTAAAAAAAGAATCCCTCATCTGACACCTAATTACTATAACTGGGAGTTCTACTGAAATAATTCTAATCAGCAGCTATATCAGACTGCCTATTAATGTCAATTTGTTTAGTATTGTTATGCCCCAGAGAGTTCAAAATAAATCTATAGTAGCTGGAAATTATGGTACTTTAGGCTGATATGTCTGCTGCAGAATATTATTCAATCAACGAATCAGTCCCACAGTAATTATTAAGCACCTATTATAAGTCAGATGCTGCATTAGAAAAGGAGAAAACAAAATCACAAAAATGAAATTCTGTGATCTCAAAGAGATATAATTTGTTAATTTTTTTTCCTTTCTTTTAATAAAACTTTTTTTTAACCATACCTTTGGCTGGCCTATCGAGCAAACCCAAGTTCCATAGTGATCTAATTATGGGCTGTACTTCCTCACTCCACCTTTCCAAAAAAAAAAAATCTGACAAGTATAAAACTTGAGCATGCAATAAAATTAGTATTATGTTTCTTTGCGTAGCTATGGTTTTTTTTCTCCTCTTTCACAGAGCTCTTATTTTAGTGAGATGGCCTGAATATTTGGTGCTTTCAATGGGAGTCAGACTTCAATTCACTTTGAATAATCACTTAGAAATCTGAAAAAATATTTTCCCTCTGAATATTTCCAGTACCAATGGGATCACAGATATGGTTCCCCAAAACAATGCAGTGGATTTAACAATCTCTAAGATCTCTCAAAATCTTATGATTCTTTGACTAAAGAAGTACTTGCATGTATATATTTTTAAACTTCCTTCATTTACTTATTTGGGAAACCCCACTTCCCCAGTTTCTGTTTTCCTTATAATTTTTTTTGTTATATTGGTTGTGTTTATGAAAAATCTTTTCAGTTTTATATGATTAAAATTATCCATTTTATAATGTTCTCTATAACTTTTTCATATTTGTATTAGTGGTACATATGAATCACAAAATGGGCATCAAGGTGGCACAATGAATAGAACATCAGGTCTAAAGTCAGGAAAGTCCAAGCTCAGACATTTACCAGCTATGTGACTCTGGGACTTAACCCCTATTTGCTTCAATACCCTCATCTATAAAATGAGCTGAAGAAGAAAATGACAAACTACTCCAGTATCTTTGCCTAGAAAACCCCAATTGGAGTCAGAAAGAGTTGGACATGACTAAAAAATTACTGAATAACAACATTATGAATCATAAAATATTCACCCTGTGAGTTAGAGAGAAGAAACTTTCAAGATTATCTAGTTACAGGATCATAAGTTAAGGAAAGAATCCTAAAGATCATCAAATCCAACCTCCTAAAATTTATGAGTAAGGAAACAAGTCTGGATAAATATAATGACTTCTTTCTTTTATTCTCCTCAATTTTTTTTAACACTTTTATTTAAAGTTTTAAGTTCCAAATTCTATTCCTTCCCCCTCTTTCCCTGAAATGGCAAATTATCAAATATATATGCAATTATATAAAACATTTCCATATTACTCATTTTGTATGAGAAAACTTGAATAAAAGAAAAACATGAAAGAAAAAAGTGAAAAATAGTATGCTTCACTTTACCTTTAATCAATACCAGTTTTTTCTCTGGAGGCAAAAAATCTTTGGGATTGTCTTGGATCATTGTATTGCTGAGAATAGCTAAGTCATTCACAGTTCTTCATTGAACTATATTGCTGTTACTGTATAACTTTTGCTATTCATTTCTTATAGCAAAATATAATATTCATAACAATCATATACTACAGTTTGTTAAGTCATTCTCCAATTTTTGGGCATCCTTTTGATTTTCAATTCTTAGCCTCAAAAAAAATGAGCTGCTATAAATAATTTTGTACAAATAGGTCCTTTCCTTCTTTAATTTTTGGATGTCTTTGGAATATAAACTTAGCCATGGTGTTGCTGTTTCAAAGGGTATGCACAATTTTATAGCCCTTTGGGCATAGTTATAACTTGCTCTCCAGAATGATTGAATCCATTTATGCATTAGTGTCCCAGTTTTCCCACATCCCCTTCATCATTCAATAGTTTCCTATTTTGTCATATTAACCACTCTGATAAGTGTGAGTTGGTACCTCAGACTTGTTTTAATTTGCATTTCTCTAATCAATAGTAATTTAGAGCATTTTTTCACATCTAGAGAGATAGCTTTGATATTTTTTTTTGTCTGAAAACTTCATGTTCATATCTTTTGACCATCTATCAATTGGACATTAACTTGTATTTTTATAAATTTAACTCAATGTCTATATATCTGAGAAATGAGGTTTCTATCGGAAATAATTGTAAATTTTTCCCCAGTTTTCTTCTTCCCTTATAATTTTGGTTGCATTGGTTTTGTTTGTGCAAAAATTTTAGTTTTATATAATCAAAATTATCTGTTTTATATTTTTAATATTCTCTATATCTTCTTTAGTCCTAAGTTCTTCTTATCCATAAATTGACTTCTTTTCCATAAGCAAACTCTTAATTTGCTTTTTTCTTAAATCACCTTTTAGGTATAAATCATTTTTTGACTTTATCTTTGTGTATGGTGTGAGATGATAATTTATATCTCGTTTCTGTCATACTGTTTTCTAGTTTTCCCAACAGTTTTTGGTCAAATAATGAATTTTTGTTCCAAAAGCTTGGATCTTTGGGTTTAGCATAGACTAAATTATTCTGCTTATTTACTATTGTGTAATTTGTAGTTGATTTACTCCAATGAATTACCACTATATTTCTTAGGCAGTACCAGATAGTTTTGATAATTAACACTTTATAATTTAGTTTGAAATCTGGTATAGCTAGACCATCTTTCTTCACATTTCTTTTTTCACAGATTCCCTTGATATGCTTGAGCTTTTTTCTTCCAAATGAATTTTGTTACTATTTTTTTCTAGCTCCACAATTTTGATAGTTTAATTATCATGGCACTGAGTAGATTAATTTAGGTAGAATTGTCATTTTATTATATTGGTTTGACCAATTAATACATATGAACAATTAATATTTTTCCAATTGTTTAGATTTCACTTTGTGTGAAAAAATGATTTATAGTTGTGTTCATATAGTTCCTGGGTTTGTCTTTGCAGATGGATTTCCAAGTACTTTTAAGTGGATTTTTTTCAGTCTCTAACTTGCTGGTTATATTTGGAAATTCTCATAATTTATGTAGGTTTAATTTGTATCCTGCAACTTTGTTAATGTTGTTAATAATTTCAGGCAGTTTTTAATTGATTCTCTAGGATTTTCTAAATATATCTTTATCATCTGCAAAGATGATAGGGTTTTTTTGCTTATTCTAATTCCTTCACTTTCTTTTTCTTCTCTTATTTCTAGTTCAATGTTTCTAGTACATTTTTGTACATTTCTAGTATAATATTTTTTTTAAATGGAGATGACATTGAGCATCCTTATTTTACTCCTGATTGTATTGGGAAGTTTATCTCTATTTTACATAATGCTTGCTAGTGGTTTTAGATAAATACTACTTATAAATACTACTTATCATGTTAATGTAAAAAAATTACAGCTTTATTTTCAGTAACCTCTAACTGAAATTTAGCATAGCCTTCATTTTCACAGAGAAGGAAAATGAGACCCAGAAAGGTGAGAATCGGGGTCACACAAGAAGTGTAATAACTGGGTCCTTCGCCACAGGAGTTTATATACTCATATTTTTACTCATCTCTATATCCAGCCAGCTACAATATCTTTAGTACCCAAGTCTGTACTTGTCGATGGCATGTACTCCCCCCAACTTTTCCTGTTAACTCTTTTTCCTAGCACTTTAAAGACAGGTCAATGATAACCACAAAGTAAGTAACTGTCACAGGCTCAGTGTTACCAGATGATGCACCAGTGAAACCCACAGCTGCTATAGGTCCGAAGACTGGACTGAAAATTTTTTTTTAATTTCTTCTGGTTTTGAGTCCCCCTCCCCATTGAATCCCCTCACTTGCTTAGCTAACAGCTTCATTTTTCCCCCTATTTATTTGTTTAAATACAGTCACTGTAGCAACAGAGAGGCCACAGCTTCTCTGGTCATACTTATTGTTAAGTTAATAAGCATTTATTAAGCACCTAATAAAAACCAGACACTAAGTTCCAGGAATACAAAAACAGCCTCCATCCTCTCCCCCCAACAAGAACAAAAAAAGCTTTCAAAGAGTTCAGAATCTAATATATTGCCTTCAGGTCCTCAGGTCATGGGATACCTGTCCACATTCCACCTTTGGGTGAGAAGAAAATGCAGCTGTACTGTTGCCACCGATTTCTTTCCTTGGACCTGAAAAGGAAGAGATGTTTTTACCCTTTCCTGGCTAATCTCTAACGAGCCAATCCAAAATCCCTCAAATTGAAGGCAAGAATTAAGTGTTGGCTTTCCTTGCCAATTTACTTATTTCAGAATCACAGAATGTTAGTGATGGTATGGGCCTTGGAGCCCACCTTTTCCTTCCCATTTGAAAAGACAACCCCTCAGATTTGAAGAGACATTTAAAAGTTATACAGCTAAGTAAATGACCAACCTGATCCTGAAACCCATATTCTGACCACAAGCCCATTGTCCATTCCATAGCAAGAGAGGTATCATTAGGATTCCTAACAGAGTAATTAATAAAAATGAAGCACTGTGTTATCTCTGTGTCATTTAACCCAGAGGGGAAAGGGGTGGGCAACCCAACTACCATTTACTGTTTCTGTAATCTTATCTAAGTCATTTTAACTTCTCATGTCCTCCTTTTTCCCTTCTCTAAAAAGAAGGTTGGACTTAGATGTCACTTTGAAATCTACATTTGTATGAGTGTCAGTTCTGGCACTTAATAGCTGTGCAAACGTGGGCAAGTCACTCACTAAATTTCATCTACTTTGTAAAATGAAAATAAAGCAACTTGTTCTGTCTTCCTAATAGAAAGGTTGTGAAGAAACTGTTCTGGAAACATTTTAATGCTCTTAATTTCTTTGTCAGATCCCTTTTTGAACCTTAAATCCCAGGGTAGTGATGTACTTACCATACTTTGTTCAATACCCATGTCTGAGTCTAAAAGGAAAATTTCCCTTTAACAAAACTAGCAGATAAGGACAAATGAAAGTCCTATTTCATCCACTTTTGTAAAAGTTATCCTGCTTTTTGCAGCATTTCCCAAAGTCTTAATTGGCTACAGTACTTCCTGAAGTAGAGATCCTCACTGAAATGGAAGAAAGGTCTCTCAGGATTCTCATCTGCTGCCCATTTTTGTAAAGCTGAGGAAAAAGGATAGATTGCATCCTCTTCTACAAATGCATTATATATGTGTGTGTGTGCATGTGTGTGTGTGTATATAAATATATATTTATTTACACCTAATTTAAATATATAAACATAAATAAATATTTTAACATGTACATATACATATACATGCATAAATATATATAATATTTATTTATAAATAATTTAAATACACACACACACACACATATATATATACACACACACACACATACACAGGTGCACACAATCTTTCCTCTTGCCATTTAAGAACAAATGGAATTCCTGCCTATTTATCATATACTCCATCTAGGGAATACAGTTGAATGAGACTAGATTTGACATCTTACCTGTGAGACCTTAGGTATCACTTAATCTTTCTGAAACAGAAATCTCAATTTCCTTTTCCATAGAATGGGATTGGGTTAAGTTAGACTAGAGGATTTCTAAATTCTCTTCCAACTCCCAATCCTATGTTTCAATTCAGAGCATGGTGAGAGAGCTGAAAGAGGTCAACAGAGTTTTTGCTCCTTTGTTTGGGGACTCTTGAGTTCTGTGCCTATAATTATTATCTATTATCTAAAATTCTTGCCTAATTATTATATAAAGTATTGTTATCTATAATTCTATCTATTATCTAAAATTTTATCTATATTATTATTAATTATTTTATACATAATTATTATTTATTATCATTTTTGTTCTAAGAAATCTAAAGCTGCACCCACAGGCCACCTGGGAGAATTCAAAAAGTAGCAAAAAAGGAAACTTCTAAAGGTGCAATATGCAAGGACACAGAGAAGGACACTCTTTAATAAATATTTTCTTTAAAAATAAGTTTACAGGGGGAAAAAGCCATTCTCCTAAAACCCAAGGATATTTATTTTGTGATAAGTCAAAAGGATATGAAACAGTGGCAGCTCAAATTTTCTTATAGATGACAACACATGAGGGCATGTTCTTCAAATCTTACACAGGTACCTCAGAATTCAGATTCTGGCTCTGTCCATTTCACCATACTTGTAGCAAGTATGACAGCTCTGTGGGATCACATTTTGAGTCAGTTTACTGTCCCTTTCCACCTCTGGCCCCATGGCATACTGAATTCTTAGACTCAGAGCTTACATATATACTATATACATATCTATCTGTGTGTCTTTCTTTCTCCTCTTTCATTTTCCCTCTCTCCCTCTGTCTCCCTTTGTTTCTGTCTTTCTGTCTCTGTCTTTGTCTGTCTGTCTGTCTATCTCTTTCTCCTTACACCCTCAGAAGTGTCTTCATTAACAGGGCACCCTACTTGTAGGGTCCTTTCCTTGGGTCTATTAACCCAAAAGACAGAACTCAAAGCTGGGGCTGAAATGTAGGTTGGCAGAATTGGGATTTCTTTAACAAAAAAATGCATTCCAACCAGCACTTCAACCCAAACACACAAACCAATGAGAAAGTAGAGATTTTAGGCAGTTTAACAGTGCTATGAGAGAAAAATATTTTGAGGTAAGAGGATTTTCAGCATCATATCAAGTGGGCACCTGCCTACTCTCCTTGCAATTAAAGTTGGCCTTTGCCCTAAGTTATGTGGGAACACATCCGTAGGATGGGAGATTCACCCTACAGAGATACTACAGGAAGAGGCCCTGGTGAGTCAGAAGACCACATGATCCCCGCACCCTTCCCTTGAGTCAGTCCAGAACCAATGTGCCAGCCTATGCTGGTATAAATAAATTTCTTCAAGATATAATATTGAATAAGCCCAGGAGGCCAAAAATCTTCTAGTTGAGATTTCTTTGAGAAAATAGTAGCAATCCAAACAAACTTGTATTTGTGGATTCTTGGGAAATCCTCCTTCCATTCCATTTACTTAAGAGATTTGAGCACGGTCTGCACTTCCTGCTCTCATTGTGGAAGAGAGTGGTACTTGCCCTCTTCAGGGACCAGGGGTGGGGGCAATATTTATGATCTTCTTGAAAATTGGAACAAATTCCTGAGAAACCCTGCAGAGACTGACATTAACATAACTAGCAGAAAAAGAAAAAAATCAATCCAATTAACCCCAGGTTTGGGGGGTTTATATCATGCTAAAAAACTGCTTGAACTGATTAATATTCTTTCCATTTCACCAGACAAATGTATGACAGCCTTGGACTATTGTTCCAGTATCCCTGTGACCCCTTCCTGGTATGTGAAGTGACATCTCTTTGGAAGCCAGCTAAGATTAGATTGAGCTTAGAAAGCTAATATAATTGTGAACCTAGATGTATTCTAAGAAACTGTGGGCCTTTGTGTTAGAGATTGCTCATTATCTAGTCTTATAGCTAACACCCTTTCAATCCTTTTAAATATCAATTTCCAGGGGCACCTAGATGGCACAGTGGATATAGAGCACCAGCCCTGAAATCAGGAGGACCTAACTCCAAATCTGCCCTCTCAGACACTTAACACTTCCTAGCTGTGTGACCCTGGACAAGTCATTTGCTGAACCCCAATTGTCTCGGCAAAAAATAAATAAAAAAATATGAATTCTCAGATTCAACAAAAATATATTGAACACCTAAAATACAGAGGCACTTAGTATTTTGAAGCACTTTTACAGAATAGTTTTATAGAAAAAATTATAGTGGTTTCCTCATGGTTTATATGAAATAAGAGTAGTGGTGACTTTTTGGGTCTATTTTATTAAAATAAATGAGTTTTATGTAAACTGTGTAGCTCAGTTTATTAAAACAATAACAACACAGACATATGATTTTGGTTTTTCTTTATTTGTAAAGTCTCTTAAATTTATGTTTTGAAAGTCATCTAAGACTTGTACATATGTACATAGTACAGGTGTAAAAAAATATTAAGTACATTTTAAATTGCTTTGGAGTTCTATGGAAGAAAAGAAATAGTCTCTCTAGTGTCATTATTTATAATATGCCTGTTTTCTCTTTCTTTTAGATTGTAATTGCCAGCATCTAGACAATATTTTTCCTTGCCAAAATGGAACAAGGCATATTTTTGCTATTAAAGGAAGTCATGATATTCCCTCTTTAACTTGAGAAGCCATGGCTAGAAATAAGAAACTCAGGTTTAGTATGGGAACAGATTATTTCTAGAAGTCTGACTGGGCTTACAATGTGTGCTATTTGTTATTGGATGAGAAAAAGTGACCTTCCTCAAGTCACTTCCCCTATGTTTCCTTTTTGTAAAAGCGAAGGACTAAATAACATCTAAGGAATTTTTCAACTCTATACTTCATGAGACTATGTCATCTTTTATGGACAGATTGACACAAATACATTATTTCTATATAGAACAAAAGAACTCAAAGGGTGTTCCATTCCTCCATCCATTCATTCAATCCAGATCACACTTTGAGAACCGATCTCTAGACAGGAGATGATGAGGGTCAGAATGAGGGTAGTAGCTATATGAATGGAGAGAATCAGATAGATGCAAGAGATACTGTGAAGTAGAACAGAAAATATTTACCACTAATTGGATATGAAGGATGAATGAAATAATGAATTGAAGATGATGCCAAGAATGAATGTTGTTGTCACCAAAACTAAGAACCGGAATGTCTGGAAGAATAGTGGTGTCTTTGAAAGAAATAAAGAAGTGAGGAAGAAAAGAGAGTTTGTAAGGAAAGAATATGAATTTTGTCTTGGTATATATTATATTAGAGATGCCCATGGGGCATCCAGATGAAAATATCCAATAAGTAGTCAAGTAGAACTGGACATCAAGAAAGAGCCTAGGGATGAATATATAAATTCAACAGTTCTTCATGGAGATAATAGGTAAAATAATGGGGATTGTTGAGAGAGAGAGAGAGAGAGAGAGAGAGAAGAAAGAGAGAGAGAGAGAAAGAGAGAGAGAGAGAAAGAGAGAGAAAGAGAGAGAAAGTGAGAGAGAGTAAAGCTATGAGTCAGTGAAAGAGAGAGTGAAAGAGAGAACATGTGTATGCTGTGTTATAGAGAAGGACAGAGAGAGAGACAAAGACAGAGAGATACACAGAGAGAGAGAGACAAAGACAGAGATAGAGACAAAAACAGAATCTTGGGATATACACATAGTTGGGATACATGCTATGGGGTGATGATCAAATAAAAGAGATGGAGAAGGAACAACAGACAAGCAGGATGAAAACCAGCAGAAAACAGTATTACAAAAACAAAGAGAGAGTATCCAGCAGGAGAGGATAGTCAATCATCTCAAATGCTGCAAAAAGACAAAAAAAATGAGAAATGATGAGATTTAGCAATTATGAAATTTTGGAGAAATTTAGTGTGACGAGGACCAGAATCAAATTGTCAAGGGTTGATAAGTGAAGGGGAAATGAAAAAACAAATGTAATAAGTGCCTTTTCTAGGAGTTTGGCTAGCAGATGAAGGGGAAGATTTGGGATAGAGTCAAATTTTTTTGAGTTGATCTGAACATGTCTGGAAGCATGGTAAATGGTAGCCAAATGGTAAACCAATCATATCTTCTCTCAAGGAAAAAAAAAAGCGAAACATCTACAAATGAACCTGTGTTTTTATTTATATAAAGGAGAGAGAATATTTCTATTCCAATACAAACTGTATCTGCTCCACAATTTATACTTAAAGAATTGGTTGGGGCACTGATAATTAAGTGACTTACCTTGATTTATATTTATGTAGAGAGAACTGCACTTTATTACTCTTTTGCAAGTAGTTCTCATACTGGATGAAGTATTTTTCTCCCATGTTTAGGAGACTCTCCTAAATCCAATATGCCTTGGGCTGCTATTTTTGAGAAGGTGACTTAAGCAAAGCAAAATAATTCTCCTCCACACAGGCCACAATGCTTCTACAAGACTTCTGCCAGTTTTTGGTAATCCTTTCAACTTCTATTATGGAGGCAGCTGGTTGTGCAATGTCCAACAATAACTTTCTTAAAAATACACTACATGATGTGCCAAAATGTTTGTGGCAGCTCCTTTTGTTGTAGCTAGAAACTGGAAGTTGAATGGATGCCCATCAATTGGAGAATGGTTGGGTAAATTATGGTATATGAAGGTTATGGAATATTATTGTTCTGTAAGAAATGACCAGCAGGAGGAATACAGAGAGGCCTGGAGAGACTTAAATCAACTGATGCTGAGTGAAATGAGCAGAACCAGATGATCACTATACACTTCAATGATGTATGAAGATGTATTCTAATGGAAGTGGAAATCTTCAACATAAAGAAGATCTAACTCACTTCCAGCTGATCAATGATGGACAGAAATAACTACACCCAGAGAAGGAACACTGGGAAGTGAATGTAAATTGTTAGCACTACTGTCTATCTACCCAGGATACTTACACCTTCGGAATCTAATACTTAATGTGCAACAAGAAAATGGTATTTACACAAATATATTGTATCGAGGTTTTATTGTAACACATGTAAAATGTATGGGATTGCCTGTCATCAGGGGGAGGGAATGGAGGGGGGGATAATTTGGAAAAATGAATATAAGGGATAATATTATTAAAAAATTACTCATGCATATATACTGTGAAAAAAATTCTAAATAAAAAAAAATAAAAGCATTTTTCTGAGAAAAAAAATACACTACATGATCAAAAAGAAAAGTTTTCTATCACATAGGGATCCTGTGGCAAGAAATTCATTAATTCAAACAACCCATTCACTCAACTAATTTTATAAAATTGGTTATATAGAGCACCAGAAGAGTCAAATCCAATTTGATTTGAAGTACTATGCATTGGGGTGATTTTAGAAGAGTGAGGGAGCTTTGTCTACTTAGGGACTAGAAAAATAGACATCTAGCACACAGAAATTTTCTCACTTTGCACCACCCCTTTCCCATTTCTTTGTCTCTGTTTCTCTCTCTCTCTCTCTCTCTCTCTCTCTCTCTCTCTCTCTCTCTCTCTCTCTCTCTCTCTCTCTCTCTCTCTCTCTCTTTCCCTTTCTCTTTATCTTTCTCTCTGTCTCTCTTTCTGTCTCTCTCTGTGTGTCTCTCTTTCTCTTTCCTTTTCTATTTTTCTATCTTTCTCTCTCTCTGTCTCTCTGTTTGTCCATCTATCTCTGTCTCTCTCTGTCTTTCTGTCTCTCTCTCACAAACACACACACACACACACACACACACACACACACACACACACACACACTCTACCAAGCTCTTTGAGAAAACAAAAATCAGACTGAGTGACTGAGAATCCTAACTCCTAGCTAACAGTCTGCTTATTCAGGCTTCCAACCCATAACAGTCATGAAAATGAGAAACCACTGACTCCATACTTTACCAGTCTCTATAAGAGGGTACCGTGCACTCTTACCACACTTTCTCCCACATGAGTTCTCTTATTCATTATTTTACTAATTTGAAAGAAGCACTTTTGTAACTAACAAACTGAAATGTGAAAACCTAGATGTGAAAGGAAAAAAATATCTAAGCAAAATAAGACCTTCTGAAATCATAATGAACATTTTTCATGGCCCAATTCATAACATGTTTTGGGATGGAATACCCTTGGAGATTTCACTGGGGATTGTTTGCTGTATTTTTGTTGTTGTTTTTGATTACTCTTGTGTTTTCCTAGAAAAAATTGTAATTTTTTTCACCATGGGATAATTTTGCAGACTTCACTGGTGATTGTTTGCTGCATTACTCTTGTGTTTTCCTAGAAAAAAATGATCATTGTAATAATTTATAGATTTTGTGAGCTAGTCTCACGATGCAAAACTGCATTCTTAGTACTTAACAGACTCGGTTGTTTTTCAATTCAGTAAGGAGACACTGTGAGCTACACTTTATGCTGACTTTTAAAGGCAATAGATTGATAGAGCAAGGAGATAAGAGCATCCCCCAAATGTGCTCCTCTAAATACTTTCAGTCTAGTGGTCTTTTCCTCATGTTCTTAAATAGCTAACTGCAGAAGCAAGATAGATATACACAAAACAATTAAGAGAACAGTAAAAAGGAAACACAATCAAGGACCCAAAAGAGTGGGCAATTGATGCTCTAGGGGATAGGGAAGAGATGAGGTTAATGTGAGAGAAATGATTATTAATAACCAATAATTTGGAGAAATTCAGTTCTCACTTTCTTCCAAAGTACTGATTTTAGAAATTCAGTCTCTTGAAGGACATTAGTGATAACGAGATTGAATTAATTCTTCTCTATTTTGCTCAGATGACTCCCAAACTTCACAAGGAATTTAATCTAAGGAGGGAAAGCTCTTAGTGTGCTATTCAAGTTTGGATTGAGACCGATCTTTTTGTCTAGATAGCCCAAGGAAAGGAGTGGTCTGAGGATAGAGATAATTTCTCTGTTCAAGTGACAAAATGTTATTCTTCGCCCCTCATTGAACACCTACTCTTTGAAGGGTATATAAACTGGGAGCTCACTGCCATAACTGCTTTTGGTCTAAGAGAGATGGGCAAATGACCATCCTTTTATTAATAACCTTATGAATAAAATGATTAAATTACCCAGAAACTATGTCCCTTGACCCTTTTTAATCATCACAGTGTGGAGGGAAGAAGATGGGAAAAGCTCCATAAAAAAAGGTAAACCAGAACTGAGATTGGGGTTGGACTTAAAGAAAGGAAGAAGAGAGTGAGGAAAGCTTTGGTAGACATTTAGCAATTAGCAATGAATTATAAGCCTTACTTTAAAATCAAGCTATGGCTTGGTAACGTCTTACATAGCTGTATTATTAATGATGTTCATTGCAGAAAGCAGATTTCCTAATGGAGAAACATTTTAAATGGTAGAGCAATATTGGCTTAGTCACTGCTGCTTAAGCCTTCTCATTTTGCTAGCATTAGGCTGTACCAACTAAGGGGAATTCAGTTAGAAACAAGAGGGTAACTGGTACTTTCATTATTCATGGCTTGGTTTCATTTTACATGTGAGCCCCTTCCCTTTCTCTTTTCACTGAACTCATCAAGATTTAAAGATTGGTTCAGGCTGCAACTGTTTACAAGCTGATGGATCTTTGGATTTTTCATTCTACAAAGGAGGAGTTCCTTTTCTTCTCCTAAGGGAATTCCCTTCTGGCATGAAAAAGGGCAGAATATTCTTGATTTGGAATCATAGTACTTGAAATGAAATCCTGACTCTGCTACTTGTAACTTGAGTTATCTTGGGCAAAATACTTACCTTCTCTGAGCCTGTTTCCTCATCTGTAATGATAATAATAATAATATATATAACATATATGATATATTATTGCATATGCAATAATAAAGTGTAGCAAATATTAAGTACTTTATGAACATCATCTCATTATGTCCTGGTAGCTATCCTGGGAGATAGGTACTATTTATTATCCTTATTTTATAGATAAGGAAACTGAAGTAAAAGTTAAGTGATTTGCTCAGAGTCACACAGTAAATGTCTGAGGCTAGATTTGAACTCAGAAGTTCCTGATTCCAGATCTAGGACTCTATTATGCTATTTGTCTGCCCACTATGCTATCTAGCACCTTGAAGAAATTGGTTCTCTAATGCATTACCTAGGGCTGAATCGATGAACTATAATCTTTCTCCACTCACCTCTGTCGCAGCTATCATTGAATTCCTTCCTTTGGATTAAAGGTTGTACAGAACACTCTCATCCTCCGTAACTTTATCATGCAGACCAGGGGGAATAAGTTAATCTTGCATCTACCTATCATTGTTCTCCATGGTTATCATATACCCCTCCAAAACCAACAGATATCAATTGATATTGCATCTATCAGGGAACTAACGACACCACGAAATGTCTTCAAACTCATGTGTACACACATATATCAACCCCTAAATCACCCACCATCCCAAGGCAGAGTGAAACTCCTGCTCTTTCCATCCCATGGGCCGTCCTTTTGTAAAATGTTTTTCCCTACAAGGTTCTATGATGTTCATTTTCTTTGGATCCCACCCATATAAAAATGAGGTGGATATACAATATTATTCCCCCATGTACTTCTGATCTCATTTGGAAAAGTGGGCAGTGTAACAAAGGAATTGAGGGGGCAGACACAGAGAAATACAAGGTTCAAATTTCTATATTAAAACCAGAATCACCACCAGTATTTATGTCATGATAATTCCATGACATAAGTGGTGTTGTACATAAAGAAGATCCAACTCACTTCCAGTTGATCAATGATGGACAGAGGTAGCTACACCCAGAGAAGAAACACTGGGAAGTGAATGTAAATTGTTAGCACTAATATCTGTCTGCCCAGGTTGCATGTACCTTCGGATTCTAATGTTTATTGTGCAACAAGAAAATGATATTCACACACATGTATTGTACCTAGACTATATTGTAACACATGTAAAATGTATGGGATTGTCTGTCATCGGGGGGAGGGAATAGAGGGAGGGGGGGTAATTTGGAAAAATGAATAAAAGGGATAATATTATAAAAAATTTAAAAAAAAATAAGTGGTGTTGTAAAAAAAGTTTTTGTGTCAGAAAGAACTTTTAAATTATTTGGGTCAAATTTCAGATAGGAGGAGAACAAAATCTGATATAGGAAACTCTTATTTAGCCTTTGTTCTTAAAGACAACCATAATGTCAGGAAGATGTGTCATGGCATGCAAGAAAATGGTGACCTTGCCCAGGCCTCCCTCACTTAAATCCAATTAACTTGCATGTCATAGCATCACCTCCCTAATGTCATGGTCCTCTTGGAGAACAAAGGACAAACTATCTCTGTAAGAGCTGCACCATTGAGGATCTGGCAACACAGTTTCCTTCCCTTCTTCCCTCCCTCCTCCTCTTCCTCCCTTCTACCTTCTTTTCCTCTTTACCTACCTTCCTTCCTTCCTTCTTTCCTTCCTTCCTTTCTTCACCCCTTCCTTCCTTCCTTCCTTCTTTCCTTCCTTCCTTTCTTCACTCCTTCCTTCCTCCCTTCCTTCCTTCTCTCCTTCCTCAGTAGGAAACTATGGGAACTTTCAAGTATACTGATCAATTAATAGTTAACTAATAGAATTTTATAGAATGCTTTCTAAGTGATATAAGGAATAGAGAGTTGGGCCTAAAATCAGGAAAACCTAAGTTCAAATGCAAGCTCAGATACTTACTAGATATATGATCCTAAGCAAGTCACTTCACACTATTTGCCTCAGTTTCCTCATCTGTCAGGTGAGCTAGAGAAGAAAATGGCAAATTATTCCAGTATCTTTGCCAAGTATCTGACACCAAATGGGTCACAAAGAACTGAACATAACTGAAATTACTGAACAACAACAAAGTACTTTAATGTTTGCAAAGAGTTTTACGAATAATATAATATCTTATATAATATATAATATTATAATATAATATAATAATATCTTGCTTGATCCTCATAACAAGCCTGGGAAGCAGGTGTTATTATCGTTCACATTTTACACAATGTTCAATGTCATTTGTCCAAAATCAAATAGTTAATAAGTGTCTCTCTCTTCCCAACTCCAAGTCAACATTCCTCACTTGACCACCTATCTGTCTGGATCTCTGTGTGTGTTTAGTGACTGAATGAAATACATACAGCCTACATGACTCCACGGTCATTGCTTTAAGGGCTCATGATAACATGAAATTTAAATTTCTTCTGCCCTTTGTATACTGGGACATTTTATTTTGTAATTTGTGTTCCATAATCAATATATTAGAAAGTGGAGGGGGGGCAGCTAGGTGGCTCAGTGGATAGAGCACCAGCCCTGAAATCAGGAGGACCTGGGTTCAAATCTGGTCTCAGACACTTAACACTTCCTAGCTGTTTGACCCTGGGGAAGTCACTTTTGCCTATCAGCCAAAAAAGAAAAAGAAAAGAAAAGTTTGGGGCCATCACCAATTGTCCTGACTTATGTCTTGCCATTGGACACTAATGAAGAGGCTGGTGAGTTAGCACAGCTCTAACTCACTTAAATCCAATTTACTTGCAAGTCGAGACATCCCCCGCCTGATGTCATTGCTTGTCTTCAAGAAGGAAGGAAGCTACAGTTTTCCAAATGGTATCTAGCCTGTGCTCTCCTTTCCAAAACTGGGCTCAGCTTATCATTCATCCTCAGCACCTCTCCAAGACAGAAATATGCACAATAGAATGTAAGTTTTTTGAGGAAGAAAGTTGTTTCATTTTTGTCTTTGCATCCATATTGCCCAGCACGATGCTTATTATTAGGTATTGATTTATTGACAAGTTGACAAATGGCTAGAGGGATGAACTTAAATTGATCCATTGTTTAAAGTACTTGAACCACAGTCATACTGACATTTTTACTATAAATGAAAGCAAAAGGCATAAAGAAATTTCAACTCAGTGGAAGAATGACTCACAGGTGCTCCTCTGAAAGGTGAATAGAGTAGTTAGCAGTTTCATACTGTGCTAGAAGGAAACACGAGAAATTCTGTGGTTTCATCAAGGTGGGTATTCCTCAGACATTGTAGATCATCACCCCCACCCTCCTTCCCAAGGAAGGACTCCCAATCTGCTGGCTTGATAAACTGCTCCAAACTAATTTTGGTTGCGCCTCAGACAGCAAGTATAGAGACTATTTGGACTTGAAGTCTTTTCAGCTTGAGAAGTCCTGCCAGAGATTATACTCCCCTGCCAATATCACTTCTTGGTCATGATGAAGCATCAGAATTAGGTGTTGGGGGACACTAAAACAAACCAAAAATTCATCTTCTTGGAAGTGTATCTTCCGATAGGGGAACTGAATAATAGCTAACGTTTATATAATGTTTTTAAGGTTTTGGAAAGTGCTTCATGGGGCATTTGATTTGATTCTCAGAAATTCTGTGAAGTTCTCTTATTGTCCACATTTTGCAGATGGGGAAACTGAGACTGTGGTTGCTTAAGCAACTTGCCCAGTCACACAGCTAAGTAAATGACTGAGGCTGGATTTAAAATTCATTCTTCTTGATTCCAAGCCCAGAACTCTCACCAATGTGCAACCTGGTTACTTGAAGAAGTGTCTGAGTAAAGATAACTAGGGGCATCTGGGCCGGGGCAATGAAATAGTTCAGTGGCTAAAGCAGTAGGACTGGACTCAGAAGTTCTGAGTTCAAATTCAGCCTCAGATGTTTACTAGCTGTGTGACCCTGGGCAAACAATTTAACCCCTGTTTGCTTCCATTTTTTGAATAATAGCTCCTACCTCTCAAAGTAGTAGTGAGGATTAAATAAGATAATTGTAAAGCACATAGCACATAGCACAATGCCTTGCACATAAGTAAACACTATGTAAATGGTAGCTAATAAGAATACTGATAGTGGTGGTAGTAGTAGTAGTAATAGTAGTAATTAGTAGTGGTAATAGTTAGTAGTAGCATAGTGTTAGTAGTAATAGTAATAATAGTAATAGTAGTAGCGGTGGTGGTGGTAGTAGTAGTAGTAGTGATAGTAATAGTATAGTGTTAGTAGTAGTAGTAATAGTAGTAATTAGTAGTGGTAATAGTAGTAGTATAGGGTTAGTAGTAGTAGTAATAATAGTAATAGTAGTAGTGGTGGTGGTGGTGGTGGTGGTAGTAGTAGTAGTAATAATAGTAATTAGTAGTGGTAATAGTAGTAGTATAGGGTTAGTAGTAGTAGTAATAATAGTAATAGTAGTAGTGGTGGTTGTGGTGTTAGTAGTAGTATAGTCTTAGTAGTAGTAGTGATAGTAGTAATTAGTAGTGGTAATAGTAGTAGTATAGGGTTAGTAGTAGTAGTAATAATAGTAATAGTAGTAGTGGTGGTGGTGGTAGTAGTAGTAGTAGTGATAGTAGTAGTATAGTGTTAGTAGTAGTAGTAGTAGTAGTAATAGTAGTAATTAGCAGTAGTAATAGTAGTAGTATAGGGCTAGTAGTAGTAGTAATAATAGTAGTAGTAGTGGTGGTTGTGGTGATAGTAGTAGTATAGTGTTAGTAGTAGTAGTGATAGTAGTAATTAGTAGTGGTAATAGTAATAGTATAGTGTTAGTAGTAGTAGTAATAATAGTAATAGTAGTAGTGGTGGTTGTGGTGATAGTAGTAGTATAGTGTTAGTAGTAGTAGTGATAGTAGTAATTAGTAGTGGTAATAGTAGTAGTATAGGGTTAGTAGTAGTAGTAATAGTAGTAGTGGTGGTGGTGGTAGTAGTAGTAGTAGTGATAGTAGTAGTATAGTGTTAGTAGTAGTAGTAGTAATAGTAGTAATTAGTAGTAGTAATAGTAGTAATTAGTAGTAGTAATAGTAGTAGTATAGGGTTAGTAGTAGTAGTAATAATAGTAGTAGTAGTGGTGGTAGTGGTGGTAGTAGTAGTAGTAATAATAGTAATTAGTAGTGGTAATAGTAGTAGTATAGTGTTAGTAGTAGTAGTAATAATAGTAATAGTAGTAGTGGTGGTGGTGGTAATAGTAGTAGTAATAGTAGTAATTAGTAGTGGTAATAGTTAGTAGTAGTATAATGTTAGTAGTAGTAATAGTAATAGTAGTAATTAGTAGTAGTAATAGTAGTAGTATAGGGTTAGTAGTAGTAGTAATAATAGTAGTAGTAGTGGTGGTAGTGGTGGTAGTAGTAGTAGTAATAATAGTAATTAGTAGTGGTAATAGTAGTAGTATAGTATTAGTAGTAGTAGTAGTAATAATAGTAATAGTAGTAGTGGTGGTGGTGGTAATAGTAGTAGTAATAGTAGTAATTAGTAGTGGTAATAGTTAGTAGTAGTATAATGTTAGTAGTAGTAATAGTAGTGGTGGTGGTGGTAGTAGTAGTAATAGTAGTAAATAGTAGTGGTGTTAGTAGTAGTAGCAGCAGCAGCAGCAGCAGTAGTACTGGAAGTTGTTATGGGAACATAAATAATTATGGTTAATAATAACAACTACTAGCATTTACAAAACACTTTAAAGTCTTTCAAGCAATATACATAGGTTATCTCATTTGTTTCTCACAGTACTCAGCAACATTTCCTAAGATAGGATGAGCTCCCCTATGATGACATTTGGGGCAGAGAAACAAGCAGTCAAGTCCTGGGAAGTGTCAAAAATCACTTAGAATATTTTTAATCATCTAGGCCTTTCTTTAGATGATTCTTCAGGATTTTAGATCCAAGAGAATCTGTCCAGTATTTAGACACAGGCACTTTAAACAGCCTGTCTGCTCTGGGCAAAATCATGAAATAAAAGATGTTTGTTTTTGGTGCCCCCTGCTTGCCCTTTCTGTGCCCTTTCCCCCAGGCTGGGGAATCCCCTCAGCCTCCCCCTCAGGTACCTAGTGCCTTTATACTCTCCTGATTATAGCCCCACATCAAAACCTTCTCTCCAGAGAGGATCTGATAAACACATCTGCACTAAGAAATGAAAAAGCGATGAGGTGTCACAGAAAGGGCATTAAACAAAAGGTTAGGAGATCTGTATTCTAATTCTGCCTCTCCCTCTTATTGGCTATGTGACCTCGAACAAATTTCTCATCTGCAGAATAAAGGGTTTGGACCCTTGATTCTAATCATCTGAAACTCCCTATCTCTTTGGCTGAAATTATGGGTTCGTTTTCCCCCTTTCCATTCTTGGAAATATTCTCAAAGTCTTCTTCCTCAGAAGTTAGTGAATCTAAACTCCAAAAAATTATTCCTCTCACATTACCAACCTATGACACTTTTCCACATTACTATTAGAGCAAAGAAGTTTCCAAGTAGTAGCAATAACATAACTACCACTCTTTGCTTTGGGAGTTTTGCCATATGTACTTAGTAACTGTCCTCAGACATCCAAAAGTTGCTTGCATAACTGGAAGAAAAGTAATGAACTATGCAACTTTGAAGCCTCCTGCTTTGGGGGTCAGCAGACACCCAACCATACCCCTGTGATCTTGCCCCTCTCCCAAAATATGCACTGATGCAACTATTCTGTTCACCTCAGTAACAGTGCATTGGAGCATTCTCTACAGCATACACGGAGAAAGTTATGGAACAATGGTTCCCTGTGTCAAGACCTGGTCTGGAAATCTCCCTGTAAGAAATCCAACCCACTAGAAAGAGTTATGGGATCATACAATTAAAACTATAGAACTGAAAGGAAATTCAGAGTCCATGAGCTCAAAATCCTTCAGAGACAGAGATAGGACAAGTTATTTGTCCAGAGTCACATATCTGGTTAAGTGTTTGAGGTAAGTTTTTAGCTCAGGTCTTCCTGACTCCAACTCAGCGCCCTCTCTACTCTGCAGGACCAAAAGAGAGGAAGACTCTGGTAAGGAGACTGTGCAAAATGTTTGTGGCAGCCCTTTTTGTAGTGGCAAGAAACTGGAAACTGAATGGATGCCCATCAGTTAGAGAATGGCTGAATACGTTTTGGTATATGAATGTTATGGAATATTATTGTTCTAGAAGAAATGACCAGCAGGATGATTTCAGAAAGGCCTGGAGAGACTTACAGGAACTGATGCTGAGTGAAGTGAGGAGAACCAGGAGATCATTATACACTGCAACAAGACTATATGATGATCAGTTCTGATGGATGTGGCTCTTCAACATTGAGATGATTCAGAAAAATTCCAATGATCTTGTGATGAAGAAAGTCATCTGCACCCAGAGAGAAGACTGTGGCTACTGAGTGTGGACTACAACATAGCATTTTTTTTCACTCTGTTGTTGTTTGCTTGCATTTTATTATTTTTTTCTCCTTTTTTCTTGTCTGATTTGATTTTTCTTGTGCAACAAGATAATTGTATAAATTTCTATGAACAAAAAAAGGAGACATGAATTGTGGAGACCGCGTTAGCACCCTGGGTACCTTAGAATCAGCAGGAGTCAGGATGATTAAAAAGTCTTTATTCTTGATCTTTCGTGGTAGAAATGATGAGAGTGGATGCGTGGGATGTCTTCGACCTTATCTCTTTGTCTCTCTCACAGAGGTGACTCTGGCTAGTCTCACTCCACCCCCTAGTCCCTCCCACAATTCTCTGTATACACCAAATGATTGGGCCAGCACAGGATAGTGGGAAGGGCCATTTTCCAAGCATATGTTAATAGAGTATTGTCCATCAGTAATTAGCCTTAAGTGCTCTGTAGGACCCCAGTGCATACTCAAGAGTTTGAGCCCTTCACATAGATACATATCCACACAGATATGATGGCCTTACTCACAGACATGGATTTTGAAGGCATTTGGGTAGTTAAGAAAATAGTTTCTGAAGTCAGAGTAACAGAATCTTAGGATCTAAGTGTTCAACTGGCCCAATCCATACCTAAAGTGTGAATTCTCACACAATAATCTCGTTCAGCTGCTTCTTGAAGAGCTTCAGAGATGGGAAATATTACCTCTTGAGGCACTTTTATATGGTGCCAATGGTAAGATTTTCTTTCTATCAGGAAGCCAGACCTGCTTTAATGGAGCCTGTAAGACAGAGAAAGGTCTGCCTCTGGATCTGAGCTAGCCTGATAAACTTGGTCTACTTTCAAGTAAGAGAGCCTTGTAAGCTTCATTTAGATAAGCAAAGGGTCCAATACTAGGAACATCAGATGATTCCACTGGACTTTGTTCTAGGCAGATCACATCTGGAGCCTTGCAATCAGTGCCAGGCACCACATTTTGGAAAAGTTAGTGCTAAAATACAGATCTTTCAAAAGAGAAGCAACCAAGGTGGCAAAGATCATGTTTAGAGAACACAAGAGAAAGCAAGGGAAGAGAAGGAGGAAGTATCTCAAAGGCTATCATGTGAAAGAGAGACTAGATTTATTCTGCTTAAAATCCAAAAGGCAGAACTAGGAATCAT
Organism: Sminthopsis crassicaudata; assembly: GCF_048593235.1. Lineage (NCBI taxonomy): Eukaryota > Metazoa > Chordata > Mammalia > Dasyuromorphia > Dasyuridae > Sminthopsis > Sminthopsis crassicaudata. Next base: position 162,196,647 of record NC_133617.1, read on the forward strand.
GTGTGGAAGTTACAGAAAAACAAATTTAGGCTTGTTATATAGAAGAATTCCTAATAATTTAAGCTAACCAAAGGTGAAATGAGCTGACTTGAGAGGTGGTGTATTCTGCCTTCAATGATCACAAGAAGGCTTCAAGCAGGGAGCCACCAGAAGAGGAACTAACCCAGATCAAAATAGAGGCAGTCAAGGCTCCTTTGTGGTTCAGTAATGGACCTGGGCCTGTGAGAACTCCTGCATTTCCACTCTTTATGAGACAGGGAAAAAGAAAGGAAGGAAGGAAGAAAGAGAGAGAGAGAGAGAGAGAGAGAGAGAGAGAGAGAGAGAGAGAGAGAGAGAGAGACAGAGAGACAGAGACAGAGAGAGAGACAGAGAGAGAGAGACAGAGAGAAAGAAAGAAAGAAAGAAAGAAAGAAAGAAAGAAAGAAAGAAAGAAAGAAAGAAAGAAAGAAAGAAAGAAAGAAAGAAAGAAAGAAAGAAAGAAAGAAAGAAAGAAAGAAAGAAAGAAAGAAAGAAAGAAAGAAAGAAAGAAAGAAAGAAAGAAAGGAAGGAAGGAAGGAAGGAAGGAAGGAAGGAAGGAAGGAAGGAAGGAAGGAAGGAAGGAAGGAAGGAAGGAAGGAAGGAAGGAAGGAAGGAAGGAAGGAAAGGAAGGAAGGAAAGGAAAGAAGGAAGGAAAGGAAAGAAGGAAGGAAAGGAAAGAAGGAAGGAAAGGAAAGAAAAGGGAAAGGAAGGGAAGGAAAGGAAAGGAAAAGGGAAGGAAAGGAAAGGAAAGGAAAGGAATCTCAAATCCGCTGCTTCCTATCCAAGAGCAAGAACCTTATTTCTGTTCAGCCAAATCAAATATTCCCTCAGAGAAATCTCTTCTAAATATCTTTTAAAATCATTTCTAAATCTCTTCTAAATCATTTCATAGAGACAATTAAAAGCATCCCAGGCAAATAGGAATTCAAACTTCAATGTGAAAATCTAGTGAATAAAAGACAGCGTACAATCTGGGAGCCATATTTGCTGTGTGCCTGCCAATTTGAAAGCCCATGGTCTAGTCTTGGGATCCAGAAAAATCAATATAATTTATTAACACAAGAAATCAGTAGGATTTAGTAGAGCATATTAGTCATGTCTAAACTTGAGCCAACAATTCACTTCTTGGCCTCTTATTTGTCTTATTTGTTTCTGTTTCCTCTAGTATTCTCATAAGCAAATAGGAATAATCTCTAAAACATGTGCTTAATTGTGTGATATTTTCCTGGCATTTCTAAGAAATACCAGCAAAAGACACTTTACAAATCTTGGTTATTGGTGATAAGATAAATCCATTACCAGTCTAATTAGGATTAATTTACCATTATCAAGAGCTATACATGTTACTTTAGTAGTAGTACTTTAGGACTTTCTAAAATTGGATCAGAGTCATTTGGGCAATTTTCATCAAAGCTGGGAGCACTTTGAAACAGATACCAGGGGCTACTGAAGCAGTTACTTTCATTACTCAGAAGATGATTGATGGTATTATACATCTGGGCTATCTCCTTTTTCTTTTTCACAGCCCTTTGATTTATACTCATTTGTTACCATTTTAATGCATTGCTGAGATTTTTTTCCTTCAGGAAGTACTTACCATAGGAAAGAGCAGCAAAAATGATTCAGGCTCCTCCTAATTTCTTCAATTTAGCTTTTCCTTACATCCCACCTGGTGCCCTTCCTATTAATCCAATATCTGCATATGCTCAACCCATTGGTTCCTGTATCCTATTACACACATAAAACCAAATTACTTGGTAGATTTAATTGTTCACTATGGGTCCTCCCCTAAAATTAACATTAAAAAAGCATGAAATATAATTTAAATTACAGTTTTGAAAAATATTTTACATATTTTATGTATTATTTCATTTGAACCTCACAACAATTATTATTATCCCTATTGTACAGATGAAGAAATTTAAAATCAGGTTTGCCTGTGCAGCAAGTATAAGTTTGATACCTGGTCTCTCCTCTGACCTCAAGTCTAGTATTCTATCTACTAACTCTATACTTTAAATACTGTTATAAAATTACTTCGATTTCTCCCAGGTAACTCTAAAAACTATAAATTACAGATCACTTGACAATCTTCATGTCTGGAGGGAGTAAACTAAACATTCATCCTAAAAGTTAAACTATTAACTAAGAATCAAAACTAAGAGTTTCCATAGCAATAAAATCACAGGTCCAAACTCTGCACTTTCCAACAACAACCACCACCACAAAGATTAGAACAGCATTAGTACAAAAATTTACAGATAATTTATACTTAGTAAATACCCTACCCCTACCCATACTTGGAGTAATTTGATTTGAAAACTACAGTAAAACAGTAAAGATGAGAAGAAGAGGAAGAAAGAGGAGGAGGAGGAAGAAGAAAGAGAGGGAAGAAGAGAAAGGAGAAGAAAGAGAAGATTGATGATGATGCTGAAGAAGAAGAAATAAAACAAGAGGAAGACAAAAAAAAAAAAAAAAGAAAATATTTATTAAGGAAGAAGAAAAAAGTGTACCAATTAACTTATGACAATCACCTAATTTCTTTTCCCCCAAAGCAACTAATTTGACATTAAACATGTAAGAGGGTGGACTGGCCAATTTAAAGTTAGTCCTTTGATAATGTGCAGATATTCCCTACCTATTTCAGTTTAAAGCACCACGTGGAAATTTTGGGAAATCCATCAATCAAGAATGACTGAACAGATTGTGGTGTAATTTGGAATCCAGACTATTCTCATTTAGTTCATGTAAAAAGTCATTTTCTGAAGAACAAGACTTTTCCTAACTTTCAAGGTACATGCTCTTCAATCTTGGAGGGGGACCCCACCCAACTAGACCTTACTTCTGTTTAGATTATGAACAGAATCCAGTCTAGCTAAGTTCTTACTCTGAAGAAAAGAGACCCTATCCATGTATCTCTCATTTAGAGTTTAGTATGACCCAGCTCATGAATGAAAAATCAATCAGAGTGATCTGAATGGAGATGGAGTCCCCTGTCCAGATTACTAAAGGTGCTTGAGTTTCATGGTGAAGCTACACTCTCAGCAGAGAAGCTGAAGACTTCTAGTCCTCCTCCTCATTAAATGTCCATCAATAAAAGTCAAGCTTCACTTTTTAGGGGCATTACCTTTTAAAATATATTTAAGCTTTCAAGCACTCTATTTTTTTCCTTTGGTTACCCATAAAAACCATTGACCATCAATTTATTGATTGACAGTCAGTTTAATTAATGGATTGATTATTAATTACCCAGAAACTCTTGGGATCTTTCATTTGTATCATTTTTATTATATGTTGTATAATTATTTGTATATATATATATGTATATTATATAATGTATAATTAATATAATATAATGTATATTACATTATCATTAATGTAATATATGCATACATATATATATATGAAATATTATTCTGGAATAAAAAGTCAAAGAGATTATTTCAGACAATCTTGGGAAATATGAACTGATGCAGTTTGGGGAAAATTTTGGAAGTAAGCAAAATTGGGAGAATTTTTACAAATTCAATATTGCAAAGAAAAATAACTTTGAAAGACTTCTGATTTAATCAATGACAACCATATCTCCTGATGATCTGTGACAAAGCATGTTCCGTGTCACAGAGATATGATGGACTTAAATTGCATTTTTGGATAGAGTCATTATGTTGACTTGCTTTGTTTGACTATGCTTTGTTCACAGATTTGTTTGTTTTAGTGGTGTTTTGTTTTGTTTTGTTTGTTTTTGAAGAAAAAGAACAATAAGAAAGTTTTTGAAACTTTTTTTTTTTAAATTTGGACTTCAATAATTTTATTGAAAATTTACTTTCTTAATACCAAAACATATTGGTACTTTGTTAGGTTCAGCCAACTTAATCATATTTTTTTTTGTAGTGACGAATTAGAAAGGAAATTCTTCAGTGACAGGTGTTTAGGAATAACCAAAGGATGCATTTGCAAAATGCTTTACAAAATGAAGCATAAGTTATATGAGACATACTGTGTTCTTTGGTTTATCTTTAAAGGGAAGCATTTGCTTTGTTTTGGTTTTATTTTTGGTTTTAATTTGTTTTCCACAACATGATGTCAAAAGGAAATTTGAACTAGTTACAGCTATTGTGGAAGTTAAACTACATATTGTTCTGATTAACTATATGCTTTCCCAACCACACACACACACACACACACACATACATATACATTATATATGTATATATATATATGTTTTTTTTAACAACCTATAACTAGCTTTAAATGTTCCATATACCACATATTTAGTCAATTAAATTGATACTTACTTGAATGTGGATAGACAACTCACTTTAATCTAAATTGAATTGTTATAGAAGCATTATGACAATAGCATACCCCATATATATATATATATTTTTTTTTTTTTGCTTTTAAATACAAAGCTCTATACTAGCATCCGACTTCATACCAACAGTAAACCTTATTTAAAAGTTCTAGAGTGTTAGCATGAGCATACATTGCTTTAGAAAGGCCCAGCTGAGGTTTAATAATAGTAGACTGTGAGATTTGCTTTTTGAATAGAAATTAATTTTTTCTTAGGGGCTAAATATTGAAATATAAATCATTCTGTATAAAACTTTGTATACTGTATCACTTATTCCTTAGGATAACGTTGAAGATCACTTAAAATTTAACATGTCAGTCTACAATTTTAAGAGACTTTTATAATCAAATTTAAATGAATAGCATGCCAAACAAAAATAAATCTTTAGAATTATTGAATTATCTAGTTGGATAAAGCTTTAATAAGGTTGTTTATACTGTGTCAAAGACTAGTAACCCTGACTATATTGAAGTGTATCATATCATTTTTCTGATCTATTTTGATGTGAACTTGTATCACAATTCAAATAACCTCAATTGTAATCAATCATACTTTGCTATCAAGATTACCTATAATCAATATAATGATCAACATACTACTAGATTGATCAATGTTAACTGATCAATGTTAGAGTCTCCCATCCTTATTCAATATTAAGTTTTCACATTTGAATTTTAGTTTTTACAAGCATGCTTCAAAGAAGATGATAATTTAGTCCTGAACACATTTCCAATTGTAGCTCACATAATCAATTTTTAATTATATAGCCTGTTTCCCCCCTCAAATCTGAAAACATCAATGCTAACCTAATTGTTACGTTTCAAGCTTCATAGCTTAAATCCATTCTAATATTGGAGTACACACAATTTTGATGTGAAGTAAGCCTTCAAAATAACTGGATTTCTTCACTATAAGAAGCTTCAGGGATTGTTGGTAGATGAGTAATTTTGTAATAACTATGCTTCAATTAACATTCAATACACCCAGCTACAATCCACTTCATCTTCCAAACACGTGGTTTAGAACATTTGTTTGATGAGTATTCAGTTAGGCACTCTGCTGCACGTTCCTGTCAGAAGGCCAGATCTCTAGACTTTTATGAATTGATGCTGAGTGAAATGAGGAGAACCAGGAGATCATTGTACACAGCAACAGCAAGATTATATGATGATCAATTCTAGTTGACATGGCTCTTTTTAACAATGAGAAAATTGAGGCCAGTTCCAATGATCTTGTGATAAAAGGAGCCATCTACACCCAGAGAGAGAACTGTGGCAACTGAGTGTGGATCACAACATAGCATTTTCACTCTTTTTGTTATTGTTTTCTTTCTCATTTTTTTTAATCTCATTTTTTCTTGTGCAACAAGCTAATTGTATGCTATATTGAATTTAACATATATTTTAACATGTTTAACATATATTGGATTACTTATCATCTGGGGAGGAGATGAGGAGAAGCGAGGGAAATTTGAAACACAAGGTTCTAAAAGGGTCAATGTTGAAAAATTATCTATGCATATGTTTTGAAAATAAAAAGCTTTAATAAAAAAATGAAAGAATGGCAGGTCTCTGCCATTTATCTTGTAAGGGTTCTGAAGACATTTTATTTCTTCCTGTAAATTCTGTAAATTTCTGTGCTTGAATCTCCAGTTCAGTTATAGACAAGAGCAATAAAAATGGCTTTGCTTTAGAAAATAATTCTACAATGGCTAAGCTTCCAATCTTTCAAAACTCAGGTTCTTTCTCCTTTCTAATAGTAAGTTTTTCATGAATGAATGATAAAGCTATAGAAAGTGAAAGGCAATTATAGTTTTGGCTTTCCAATATATCTTCTCTAATATAATCTTTTCCATTCTCATCACTTCAGAAACTGTGAATTTGTATTGGCTTGTTGGAATCAATGGCTAATGGGATATTACTCTTCTTCTTCTGGTGATTTCACAGCCAGATAGAAGCAACTTAATCCCACATATCCAAGATTTTGGGTTGTACCTTCATTTTGTATAGAAATTAGTCCAGCAAATTCATAGTTAGAGAAAAAAGTCTCTGTGTCAAAACCAAAGAACTGAATTAGGTGAAGAGGTTTTTCACTTCAAAGTTTCTCAGTCTTGCAGTCATCTGAAGGCCATTAGCATGAGCAGATTCAATTAATCTCAAGCCACAGACTCCTATTCCAACAGAGCATTCAACTGATACAGCAGCTTCTGAGCTTCTGTTGTCACTAGTGCCTCTATCATCTATGGGCTCTTCTTTTGTAGCAAGCCTCCTCCCCTTCCTCGGTGCCTGTCCTCTCCTCTACCTGAAAATTAATCCAAAAGTCCAGAAAACACAGGAATTATGTGGGAAAGAGGAGTGGGAAGAGATGCTGGAGGAGGATTTGGGGGCAGCTCCAACGAGCTGAGAATGATGCTAGGCCTGGGCCTCGGATTGCTGAGCGAAACATTTTTAAAAGGGACAGAAGAGAGAAGGAATTCCAGTAGGAAGCATAAATGAATAGGGAAATTTTGAAAATAATTCATGGAGATATGAGAAGACACTCCCAAATGTTTTCCAAAGTTTGGAAGTCCACAAGTGTGGTACATTTATATATTTCCAGACTTTTTTTGTATTGATTAGTTTTGATAATCTTTTTTTCTTTAAAATAAAAATTATTATATAGGATGGCTCAATGGGAAGGGTAAGAGAGAGGAGTATTAGGAGAAATTCTGGTGATGTAAAAAACAAATTTATCAATAAAATTAATTTTCAAATTAAAAAAGAAAGTAATATTTTTAAGCAAGTAGTTTAAAATGGAAATCCAAAGTTTCATGTACAACCCTCTTTTTTGTGTTCTGCTGTGTACATGAAAAATATATATTTTTAGATGAAGGTTTAAGTTTTCCTCTTTTATTTTTCTTTCCCTTGATTTATTATTTTTATGTGAATGGAACCATTTAAACATTTGCTTGTATTTTAATGGAAGAGAAAAGAGACCTGAGTCTCAGAACATTTACATCTCTTCCTTCATCCAAAAATATGCTGTGAAAGAAATAAAAAGAAGCCTTCAAAAAAAGTCAGGCACATAGTAAGACTTTTGTAGAAGCTACTGCAAAAGTTAAGTCTTACTGTCTAAGCAACAGGAGGCAGAGTAAAAGCAAACTGAAAAAAGATATGAATATTATAGTTTTGTCATAGAAACATTCAGATGCAAAGTCAACAGAAATTCCTATAGATAATGCTTATAAAATTGTTATTTAGTATGGGATTTGAGGTATCATAATGTGTGGGACAATATCAACCACAAAAACAATCATAGACTTTCAGAGCAAGAAAAACACAAAAAAAGGAATTTATTACAATCTTCTGAGAAAGGGCATCTCCCATCTGACAAGGAGTTTATAATCAAAAGGGAATGCAAAGCATAAATTGCAAAACATCAGATTTAAAAGAATCTCATTAAGAGGTAGTGAGCAACAGTAGGAGACAAATACTTACAACTTTTAGCTAGGTCTATTTATTATTATAAAGTCTCAAGTCACAATTAAAGCTATGGTTTAAGGCTATATTCCCATGATAGAGTCTAAATTCAGTTAATTCCATACAAAAATTTCCAGATCTACTAATTATGGATCATCAGTTAATATATATATTCAGATTATCCAGGAACTATACTATATTTCCTTATAGGTGGGGAGAGATTCTTTAGTATAAGACCCTAAGGAAGACACTCAAAAGAACCATTCTTGAGTCTCTTCATACCCAGTCAGATAGAAATCCAGAATTGATGTGATGGACAAATATGTGTAAAGCACTTCAGTTGATTTTCTGGGACAGTAAATATTTAAGTAGGAAAGTGTAGAAGGGAAGACTGTATTGAGAAAGAGAAGCAGATCAGTATTACCACACTTCCCCCCCCCCCCATCAACTGCTTTCCCTAAGCCAAATTGTGGAAGATCGGGGGCAGAAAAAAGAGACAAAAAGTTGTTAAAGATCTCAAAAGTGTTAAATAAAGTTAAGATCTCAAAAAACCACCAAATAATAAAATCTAACATTTATATATAACTTTAAATTTCCAAAGTACTTTTCACATGACATTTCATTAGATTCTCGAAACAACCCAAGGTAGGTACTATTATTATCCCATTTCACAGGTGAAGAAGTTGAGGTAACCAGAGGTTGTCCATGGTCATAAACTTAATTCTTGATTCCAAGTCTACTTCACTCTCTGTTAAACAATCTAGATGCCTATACTTTGCTATCTATTTACAAGGTGTTAATAAGTTATTCAATTAAACTTGATGATGACTAAAAAAATAAATAAATTAAAAAAAAAACAAAAAACATTTCCAAATGAGTAAGTCAAAGGCAGGAGACATCTTTGAGGAATGTGACTTCTGAAAGCAGAGAAGAGAGCCAGCAATGATAAAAGAATCCAAATGGAAAAAAAAGAATATTCTTGACTTTTGAATAGGCATTTCTCTCTCCTCCCCTTTCTTTCTTCTCTTTGGTAATATCAGTTTTGTAGCAGAGTTACTCTCCCAGTAGAAGATACTGTTATCAGGGAATGAGGACATCCTGAGAAAAGAAAGGTTAGCCCTGCAACTTCGGATGCACGACTCCCTTTGACCAAATGTGAGCATCTGCCTTTCCACTGGTGTATTCTATATTTGTCCCCTACTTCCCACTGATTCAATGGGTAATTGTCAAAAGTGACATTAGACCTGCCTCCAGGCCAGATCATTCAAAGAGGGAGATACCTCCAACCCAAGTGAAGGCATAAACAACCTGGATATAAATGTCGAATGTCCAAAAAATTCTGAGAGGAAAGAGGAGTTTTACTTCTTCATTTAAAACAGTTCTAGTTAGGGAAGTAGAGCGTGCAAATGTCCTATTGATTATAGTTTTTGACACCAGTAAGATGAGTCAGCTCTTGGGACTTTCCTAGAAGACAGAATTTCTTTCCCCTAATTTCAAATGATGCTCCCTAGAGGTCTCTAGGCTTCCTAGAATTATTGCTAAAAATTCCAGATGCCTCTAGCAACACTTATACACTAACACATTATTTGTTTAGAGGACAATTAGAGGAGACTAGTTCTGAGATTTCCCTAATTATCATTACAATTCATGATTTCATCATTATGAAAGGCATTCAACTCTTTAAAGGAAGCAGGGTGGGGCTATGAAAAGAATGAACTGGGAATTTTAAGCGCTAAGTCCCAGCTCTATTATTTATGACCCATGTGGTTTTGAACAGATCGTTTTAACTTTGCTGAGCCTCATTGTACTCATCAACAAAAAGAAACAGTTGGAATAGAGGCTTCTGAGGGCCCTACCGGCTATAATCATTACTTCTCCATTATTATAAAAGACATTGAACCCTTTTATGGGTATGATCTCATTGGTCTTTTGCCTAAAGTGGAATGAATATCTTACCAAACTTCTTCCACTCCCCAAGCCCATCCCTGCCTATTGCCTTATTTTGAAGACCCCACCTAACCAAACTCTTACACTACATCATGGCCACCTGCTACCATGGGTAAGCAGTAGAAGGAGTGTTCCAAACACAACTGCTGATGCTTCTATGACAGCTGGGTGATGGAAGTGAGTCTATAAATGTATTAATATGCCAGCAATGCTGACCCTTGGAATTTCATGCCCCGCTAACAAAAGGAAGAGAGTTTAGAAAGAACTGAGAAGGAATGAAGCCTTCCCTAGTTCTTAATATCCAACCATATAAGTCTCTCTCTCTCTCTCTCTCCATCAAGTAACTAGCACTTATTAAGAGCCTTCTGTATACAAGACACCATCAGAAGGCTATTGCAATAGTCCAGGCATGAGATGATGAGCTGCCTGCACTTTATGCTTTTTTCTACAATCACTGTCAGACACACACCAGTGGTGGCAGAGGACACCTTATTGATCACAATTTGTCAGGAAAGTTGGGTCTTAAGAGTGTCTATTACACAATACTGCAATCACTCTCTCCCAACTTGAATTCAGGAAGGAAGGTATTAATCAAGAAATCAAAATTATATATGCCTTATTTCTTGATATATTTAATACTGAGAAATTCCCATTTCAACCCCTTCCTCCTCTCCCTTTTCTCACATAATTCTGATGACTTTTAGAAAGATTCATCCTTAGTAACTGCTGCTAGCAGATAATGAATAGATAAGATGAAGATACTGAATGAATTATTCCAGGATGAGTTGTTTTATTTTACCATTGATTTGTCTACTTGTTATTGTTTACTCAACAATTTATCCAAATGATGAAATAAACCTAAAAAGCATAACTTAGTTTCAACTATATTACTTTGTGTAGTAATACTGATTTTTGGTTGTTACAGCTGTTTTCCTGTGGTGGGTGTACTTGAAAATTGTTTTCACTGCTGAGTACAAAATTAAGAAATTTGTCAAAAGCCAACTTAGACAAATTCCAGAATTGCACTAATATTTTGTGAGTTTTTAAAAAATTTTTGCTATTTGTCCTTAGCTCTAAAGTAATTTCTTTTCTCAATCCAGCAAAGTGAATTTTAAAGATAATTGAAATATATTCTCATAGACATCAAAACTTTTTAAAAACAAATACATATGTGTGTGTATTTATATACACATATATGTATGTATAAATCAATTGAGGTAGAAATATTTTTAAAATGTATTGCATGCTTCCATACTTTCTTAAATAAAATTCACTTACTCTGGTGATTCAAATTCATTATTAGGAAATGAAGCATTGTATAGAATGGTCATAAAGTGATACCTTCTGGAAATAGAAAAGCTGCCATTATAATGTCTAAAACTTTTTATAGAGGTTGTTTTTTGGTCACCTCTCTTGCTATTCAATGTTACTCCTCGTTACTGTGAGCGTAACTCTGAGTAATACTTCTTATCCCTATATCACAAAAGCCACTACCTTTTAATTTGTTACTTCTAATTGCCTTGATTTAATTCCCTTGAGAATATATCTTGGCTTTTTTTTTAAGGGCCACTATCAAGCTTAACTAAAGAACTTATTAACAGCTTATAAATGACAGCAAGACAGTCTGTCAGAAGTATGTGGAAAATAAAACTAAACATGGTCTGAGGGAATACATTTACTCCTATGAGTAAAATCTGTAAGCTTTAGTGCCAAGTCTCTGACATCCATTTTAGCCTTTCAGAGACTTTCTATCTTGAGTGACGTTCCAGCTGGCATTGTGTACAAGCCTTATCCAGCCAGTTGTGGAATTTGATTTGTTAATAATAGCTGACACTTTTCTTCTAAGGGATCCCAGTTGCGTTTACACAGAAACTGAGCCTGCTTTTCACGTTGTCTTATTTTATCTTGATTCTGAAAATAGCTGTTTCTCTGGATGAAATTAGACAAGATACCCTGGAGAATCATGGAGATTTCTTTTTAGAGCCTAAGAGAGAACCTCCATGGCCTCTCAAATTTAAAAGAAAAAATGTTATAATGCCTTCAGTTCTTTCAATTTCCATCCAACTTCTCTCCTCCTCACCCCACTCCATCCAAATTTGTCCCGTTCTTCAAGACCTATCTACATACTTAAATACCTAAAGTTGACTTTGTGCCCTGAACTTCTTCCCTTTGAGAGGGAGTATTTAGCTCTCAGAACGCAAGGGCATGAGACAGGCAGCTTACACATAGTAGCTGATTTTTAAATGAGATAAAGAACCTACAGGATGGAATTTAAACTAGCCTTTGTTCATTAAGCTTTGTGTGGTTTGAGGTTTTCTAGAACAACAATGCCTTTGACATTCACAGAGACATCACTTGGTATCTCAGTGTCAGAAGTCCTGTGTGACCCAGCTGTTGAGGGAAGACAATCAGCTCGGATGGAAGGGAGGGCTTTTCAGCTGGTGCCCTTGGCAGATCTCCAAGACCATGGACAAATGACACCATGATCCTATACCAATCAGTGCCAAGCTCTCATTTTTCGTCATAGGGATCACCCACTCTTTGAAGCTGTTCTAGGGCCCCTAGCCACTACAGACAACTACTATGTCTCTCATGAGGTTCTGATCAATCACCAAAAAAGGTTGGTTAAAGAGTTTCTGTGAGGAACTTGTCCTAGATGGACAGGGCAGACATAGCAAAGCTGAGACCAGAGTAAATAGGTGACAACAAAGAGCCCTAAAGTCACAAATTAATCAATAAATGCCCTCTTGAAAGAACTAGGGCCTGGAACCCTATGGTAGTTAATCATACAAGCCACTTCCTGTGTCATAATAAGTTATGCAGAACAGACCTATCAAGATAGGACACTAAAAAACTCCAGATCCAGAATTATATATATCTCACAAGGATGCTGAATCATGTCACAGTTTAAAAGGAGGCTGGGGGAGGGGGGGAATTTCTCAAGCTGATCAATATGCATGAAAAAGGTTTAAAAGTAGGCTCTATAAAGGAAACCAGGGGAGGGAGAGGAAGGAGAACCCTGCAGATGTACATGAAGGAAGTAACTTTTTGAAACAAGCAAGGTGTTTCTCTTGGGGGTGGTAGATCTGGGAGAATGGTCACAATCGTTTCAAGGAAGTTGGTGCTATCATGTGTAGGAGGGATCTGGTGAAATGGGGATACCCCAAGGTGATATAATTTTTCAGACTGCAGAAAATAGAAAGTATAGATATGTTAGTTCATGGGAATCTATCTCTTTTGATAGTCCAGAAAGCCCTTGAGGCTATAGAATATAAACTCCTTGACAGAAGGAATTGTTTCATCCTGTGTATCCCCAGCAATCTAGCACATTCCTGGCACATAGTACATACTCTGTATATACTTGTTGATTAATTACTCCAATGGAAAGAAGGCTGGATTTGAAGTCAGAAAACCTGGATTCAAATCTGCACACTACTATTTACTACCTATGGGAATCAGTTTGGGTGTGTCATTAATAAAATTTTGATAAGCTGTATTTTCTCATCTGGAAGATGAAAAGAATCGTACCTGTTCAACCTATCTCACAGGGTTATTTATGAGAATTCAATAAAAGATCATCTGTGGAAGTACTCTGTAAATTGCAATGACTACAACTGTAAGTTGTTCTAGGTACTTATCCTCATTGTTTCATGCATGTACATTATGTCTCTCCGGTGGGGACTCTTGTCCTAAAGAACAAGGTTGATGCTTACTTTGCAGCAAAGAGCATAGTGTCGACCAAGTAATAGGCTTAATAAATACATATCAAATTAAAGTTTCCCAAGGAAGATATTCGTTCATGTACTCATTTATTCACTCAACAAATGTTTATTTTATATCTACAAGGTATTTAATAATTATTTTTTGCCAAACTGAATGGAGAAAATTCATTAAGTAGCCCCAGATAGGCTAGGACATAATGAAGAATAGCATTCCATTTCTGTCTCAATGTCTTGATTTGTTCAATAAACTTTGTCCTTTACCATTCACTACCTGGTAATATCATAGTATGGAAGGATGTCCCTTCATTCCCAGCAAGCCCTTCCCATTGTAGTTTTGCCCAATAACTGACTTCCTGGGCAAAAAATATATGGACACTAGATATAAACCTCATCATGAGAGAATTCAATCAGCCAGAGCCTGGAATGTCAATCTGATCTATAAAAGTAAAAGGTTGCAATGAATTCTCCTCTGGCTACTTACTAACCACAACTAGGTCACATCACCCCTTAGCATCCAGGGTTCTTTTTTTCTCTATGTAATGATATTTCTTTGGAACCTGAGTTATAGTGTTAATACATAACTCTCCTTAAATGACCTTCACTTAATTATCTGTCTGCTCTAAATTTTAGCAAAACCAATTGACTTTGCATTTGATTTGGTAAGATGGTCACCTCAGTCTCACTGCTCTTACCTTACTTTCTCTGGGATTTGAAGTTAGTTTTAATTCCAGCCTTGCCTTTTTTTCTCTTCCCTTTGACCCTAGTTTGGTCTTGTAAAGAACACTAGCTATGTGATGTTGGGCGAGTATTTTAAGTTCTGTAAAACAACTCCTCCTTCTTCTCTGTAAAATGGGAATAAAGATAATTCTGCATTTGTCACAGGCTAATCAGGGAGATCAGGTAAGGGACTAGATGGAAAAGTACTTTGTAAACTGAAAAGTGACTATACCAATATCAGACAAATAAGCAGAATGAAACTGGCATATGGGTCATGAAAACTGCTGCTACAGTCATTGCTTCTAAAAACAGTCAAAGCTATACCAATGTTCTGATCCCCTGTTAATGTAAGTTTACCTGTAGTCAGAGAATCTCAAAACAAGGCAGGAACTTGAAAGACATTGAAAATCTGATCCGCAAATGTTGGTAAAATACATCTTCATTCCAGGAGTTCTTTCACAAGTAGTTTTTTAAAAAATACTTTGAAGCATGAGAAATACAAGAGAAATAATGTTGACTCTTTGATTTAAGGGCAACCATTATAGCTGTCAGTCACTCAAATACACATAAACCTAACTCACTGTAGAGGTCTTTGTGAGCTACAGTGGTTCAGTACCCAATGTAAGTGACAGTACCCAATGGAATTCAAGGTTTTTCTTTTTGACAGGTGGAAGCTGATGGGAACACAACCCTCTTCTAGTCACAGAATCATGCAACCTGAATATTATAGGTACAAGAGGTCTGAGAGACTAATTCAGACTTGTTGATTAATAGTATTATTACATTTTCATCCAAGTTCTATCATTTATTCCAGCACTGAAATGACCCACTTATCCATCTGGAAGAACACTTTCTCCTGCAGGTGCCTCCAGTCTATCACTATCACCATTGCCAGCATTAGCTGCCCCATGATGGCATAGGTGACTCAAATATTTCCTTAAGTTTTCTCCTTCCCTCCAATTCTTCCTGTGCAACAAGAAATTCGGTTCTACACACATATATTGTATCTAGAATATACTGTAATATATTTAACATGTATAAGACTGCTTGCCATCTGGGGGAGGGGGTTGGGGGAGGAAGGGAAAAAATCTGAACAGAAGTAAGTGCAAGGGATAATGTTGTAAAAAATTACCCATGCATATGTACTGTCAAAAAAAAAAGTTATAATTATAAAATAAAATAAAAATTAAAAAAAAAAGTTTTCTCCTTCCCTTAGTTCTTCACTATATCCTGGGCAATATTCACGGTATCTATGGTGAGCTTTGATGGCTTTAGAGATACATGGGTGGAGCTGTATAAATTGATGCAGAGTAAAGGGATCAGAACCAGAATAATTTATACAGCACTTAAATAGCAACTTGAAAGATTTAAAAATTCTGATCAATACAATGACCAACCATGATTCTGGAGGGCTAATACTGAAGAATTCTACCCACCTTCTGATGGAGGTGACAGATACAAGGTGCAGAATGAACACATACATTTTTTGGATATGGACAATGTGGTAATTTGTTGTGGTTGACCATGTGACCATTTGTCTCAAGAGTTTTGTTTTTTTCTTTTTTCATTGGTAATAATAGAAGTATATTAAAGGGACAGAGAATAAAAGCTTGTTGACTGGAAAAATGTAATTTAAAAAATCAAGTGGGTAGAAGGAAAGCAGAAAACTGAGGGGGAAATTTTTATATCAAGTATTTCTGATAAAAGACTCATTTCTCAAGTATGTTGAGAACTGAGCCAAATTTATAAGAATACAAGTTATTTCCCAGTTGATAAATGGTCAAAAGATATGAATAGGCAGTTTTCAGACAAAGAGATTAAAGCTATTTATAGTCATGTTTAAGAAAAATGCTCAGGGCAGATGGGTGGTGCAGTGGATAGAGCTCAGCCCTGAATTCAGGAGGAATTCAGGAATTCAGTTCAAATCTGGTCTCAGACACTTAACACTTCCTAGCTGTGTGACCCTGGGCAAGTCACTCAACCGCAATTGCCTCAGCAAAAAAAAAAAAAAAAAAAAAAAAAAAAAAAAAAACTTAGAAAAAAAAGAAAAATGATCTAAATCCATATTGATTAGAAAAATGCAAATTAAAACAGCTCTAAGGTTCCAACTCATATCTTTCAGATTAGATAATATAACAAAAAAAAAAGGAAAATGACAAATGTTGGAAGAGATTAATGTATTGGTGGAATTGTGAACTGATCTAATCATTCTGGAGAATTATTTGGAATTATGTCCAAAGGGCTATTAAGCTGGGTTATATCCTTTGATCCAGCAAAACCACTGTTAGGTCAGATCTCAAAGAAAAAAAAAATTTAAGGGTGTGGGGTGGAGGAAAGAAACTATTTATATAAAAATATTTATGGCAGCTCTTTTTGTAGTGGCAAAGAACTGGAAATTCAGGGGACAACCCATCAATTGGGGAATAGTTGAAGAAGTTGTGATATTTGATTGTAATGGAATATTACCCTGCTATAAGAAATGAAAGCAGAATAATTTCAGAAATTCTTCGAAGACTTGTCTTAACTGATACAAAGTGAAGTATGCAGAACCAGGAGAATATCATACATAATAACAGCAATATTGTATGATGAACTGTGAATCACTTAACTCTTCTGAGCAATACAATATTCCAGGATAATCTCAAAGGACTCATAAAGAAAAATGTTATCTACCTCCAGAGAAAGAGCTGATATTATTTGAATACAGACTGAAGTTCTCCATCTTTCACTGTCTTTTTTCCTTTCTCCTTTCCTTCCTTTCCTCTCCTCTCCTCTCTTTTCCTCTTCTCTCCTCTCCTTTCCTTTCCTTTCCTTTTCTTTCTTTTCCTTTCCTTTCTTTCCTTTCTACTTTTTGTTCAAGTCTTCTTATACAAAATGATTAATATGAAAATGTTTTACATAATTGTACATGTATAATTTATATCAGATTGCTTACCATATTAAGAAAGGGAGAGGAGAGAAAGAGAAGGATAGAATTTGGAACTTAATTTCAACTAAAATTGTGTTTACATGGAATTGGGGAGAAAATAAAATATTATTTAAATAGATAAAAATAAAATGAGATTCTTCTTGACATAAAAAGTTCAACGATCTGGTCTTATGTTCATCTTGGGCCTATGTCACATTGAGAACTCTCCCTAATTGCTTGACATACTTCAGTGCAGTGGTGGAAAATTCAGAGTCAAAGCCAGCTCTTCATCACCCTTCAGATCCTTTTACTACACCCTCAGATACACACATGGCCCTATTGGGGCTTCCCCTTTCAGAACCCTGCCTTTCTAGTGCCTTATGCTCTAGCAAGAAGAAGCCACCTCCTTTGTTGCTAAAGGTGCCCATGAGACAGAAAAGTAAGTTTGAATATTCTTAGGTGTGACTGATGTACAGCCAGATGTAAGATAGGAGGAAGGGCCTGTTTGAGAGAATAGAGGTTTTGAGTTTGGAGTGATATGGAGACAACCTAAGAAACACCCAAAATATTAACTGTGTTTGGAACAAACTTAAATAATAAATTTAAATGGTAACACATTGATCTTTCCCTTAAGGATCAAACCCTTCAGGATGAGAAGATTGTGATAATGGAAAACAGGATTGACAGAGACTTGCATTATAATATTCTAACTCTTCTCCTTTCTCTCTTCCTACTTCCTTTTTCTTTTTCTCCTCCTCTTCCTCTTCTACCATTATAATACCTAATAATAGTTTACATTTATAGTGTTTTAATGTAGTTAACAAGGCATATTCCAAACAAAAAGGTATGTGCTGATAATTGCTTAACAACTAGCACTCCAGGAAAAAAACGTAGACATGGCACATTTTTAAGTTTAATTTGCATCATAAATATGTTCTCCATCACTTTCTTAAGTTCTGATGTTCAGCGAAACAATAAATCAAATTCTTGTAGCTTGTAGCATTTTCCAATTTCCAAGATTGTAAATGCTCACATTGAAAATTTAATAATTGGCTCTCATGAGGTGGTTCAAGCTGGTCTGAGCTGGCACAGCTCTGTATAAACACCATTTGATGTAGAAAGCGCATATGGTGCCATCACTTTACAGAATAGGAAATTGAAGTTCAGATAAATTGGACAATTTGCCCCAGATCATATAGCTAGTATGTTGCACAGCCAGCACTCAAATCCAGGTCTTCTAATTCTTGGTCTAGAGATCATCGTGGTAGTGACATCATGTGACTTTGAGCAAGATGCTCAACCTCTCTAAATCAGACATAATTTTCTCATCTTTAAAATTAAGTGATTAAACTAGATGATCCCTAAGATTTCTTTTAATCTATAAGTCTCTGTGATTCTATGATGGTAGAAGTCAATAAGACAAATAGGCTCCCACTTGTGGAGTAGAGAGGTTGACCCAGAAGGACAGTAATAGCCCAGACTTATCTTTTCATTTAGGAGGTAGGCTATGTTGAATAACTCTGCTTCTTCCTCCTGGTTGGCCAAGTAAAGAAGAAAAAATAGGTTTAGTGTCCAGTCCCAGCAGACATGGAGTCACCATACCTGTCAAGAAGCAAAAAATTTCCCAACTGCTTCATCTTTGTCACAATCCATTTAGAGAATGTCTTTGCCAGAGAATATCTGACATATTTTGACGTTATCAATCAAACAATATTTCATGAGTACTTATTCATTATCTAATTAATATAGTAGGAAGTGGGAGTGGAGGGGAGAAGGAAGGAATGAAAGAGAAGCCTAAGACCAGATCTTTGCCCTTAAGGGATATAATATCATAGTCTAGATGAAAAATTAAGAAATCACACATGAACTAAGAAACAAATGTGCTTAATTTATGGTACTAACCTGAGGTGTTGTTGGAGATCATAGGATGCTGGAGTCATTTGAGAAGGCTCTGTAAAAGTAGTGAGTTGATCCTTGAAGCTTAAGTAGGATTTAGATGGGCAGGAAGGCATTCTGAATGGAAGATATAGTATAGGGAAAAATGAAAAAGCAAAGCACAATGGAAAAAAAAAAACAAAACACTGGTACAAAGTACTATCTTTCAAGAGCAATAAGAAAAAAGTGAAACAGAGTGAAACAGAGAATTTATTAAATGTGATATCTTGGAAAGCAGATGAAGAAGCAGATTTCCCTCCTTTTCCTGGAAAGATAGAAATTACAGTGCAGAAAGTTGTTACAGGGAGATCAATTTGTTGATTGGTTTTATTTGTATTTTTTTGTTACTGTTCGGTGGTGGGAGGGGAGGGAGACTTATTTTGGAAGTGACTGAAGTAAAAATTTTAAAAACATCAATAAAACTTTTAAGTGAAAAGAATTTGGAGGTGAATTTCACAAACATTTGAGCTTAATTTATGGGGTAAATTTCCATGGCAATAAGAATCTGTTTTCTCAGTTCTTCTCAAGAAGCAAAGAACAAACTGTTCTTTCTCACTCTTCACATTTCATAGAAAATAAGGACCACGAAGGAATTTCAGTGGCACATTTACATTATTACTCATTTGTATAGTCATAGCCATAACAGCCTGGGGGGGCCTCCAGAGGGGGCTGGACTACATAAGATGTTTGTCATGGTGAATTTGAAGTTCTGGGCCGATACACACATTTATCATCCACTCTTCTCAAAAGGCAATTAGACCTCTTTCAAAAAATTTTCCACAAATGTTAGGGGCAATGCAAAGGGGCAAAACTTGGGATCCTAATAGATTATAAGGAGCAGAGTTAGCTTCAGAGCTTGTTTTACACTTCAAGAAACACCTATGAGAATATATGTCAGCCAGTCTGAGAAACAGCATTAAATGAAGAAAGAGTCTAGGTCCATGGGGCAAGAAATCTAAATCACAGAACTGCCCTTATCCAATGTTATGGAAAGATATAAAGAAGCTAGTACAATTAGATGGCATTAGCAGAGTCAAAAGCAATTGTCATATTAAAAAAGGGTGTTTTTAATAAGCACTAGAGATTTTAAAAAATAAAAACAATAGCCCAGAATGTCAGTTACCAATGATTCATATGGTTATTTGATTTTTAAGGGCAATAATGACTAAAATGTACCCAATTACTCGGTGCCCTGACTTCCCCCACCGTTACCCTCCACTGCCCCTAGAACAGAGGCTGCTAAGGTGCTATCAGCCTTCATATTAAAGAAGCTATCTTATCCATAATTCTGTGGCTCCCTCTGGTGAATCTTTTCACTAAACTTTATTATTGTTTTTTAATAACATAAACTTCCATCAAAGTAACTGGCTGCTCTTTTTATTCTTCTTATCTTCCCATATACTTCAACTGGTTGTACAGTAGATACCTCAAAATTAACATATTTTAAAAATCTCGTTATCTTTCCCAAGAAACTCAGCCTTCTTCCTAATTTCACTGTTTCTGTCGATGGGTCTATCATTTTTCTATTCACCCAGGTTTGTAATGTTGGTAATCAGTTACTAAGTCTTATAATTCCTAGTCCACAGTATCTCTTGCAACCATCCCCTCTTTAAAAAAAAAAAAAATCAGTGATTCTTTATTTCAAAATGTATCCAATTACTACCTGAAGTGGTTAAAAACAGAGCATTGAGCTTATGCAAAGACAGCCCTTACTCTGGTGTTATTTAAGAGGTTCCAGGAAACCTCTCTAACTAAAATCCCAACCTCAGTAAGTCATTCGTTTATAGTGAGTCCTTGCACACTTGATTGAAATGTGTACTCCCATGGAAGGGGAAATACATGCTAGGCTCTGACTGGAGAGTGCTGGTAAATGTTTAACAACCAGCTTTCTGGGAGGGGGGAGGAGAAGTGTTTAAGACACACTTTTAAATTTAGTCTACATTATTAATATTGTCTCCTCACTTTCTTAAATCTACACAATCATCAAAACAATAAAATAAGCCTGGATTGGTAGAATTTGCCAATTCACTGATCCAAGGCATAAATGCTCACATTTAAAATTTAACAATCTGTGTTCACTTACAAGCTGATTTGAGCTTACTTTGGTACATCCCTGGATTCTAACCATCTGATATGAATAAATTAATCCGATCATGTTCCTTCTTGACAGCATCAATTGTGACAGTCTTGAGCACTGAACAATATAAATAAATAAAATAGAGGGATGTGAGCTTTTTATGCTTCTCTTGAATCTTGTGTCTCAATGTCAAATTCTTTTTTTTCTATTTTCTATTCTAAATTTTCTACTAAGCTTTGGGTTTGGGTTTTTTTTTCTCATAAAGAATACTTGAATGACCTCTATTTCATTATATACCCATTTCTTCCTTTGAAGAATTATGCTCAGTTTTGCTGAAAAGATTGTTGTTTATTGTATTCCTTGCTCTTTTGCCTTCCAGAATATACTTTTCCAACCCCTTTATAATGGTAGATGCTAAATGCTAGAAATTCTCATTGTGGTTGTACCCACTATACTTTTTTCTGAGGCTTTGTTTTTTAGATGCTTCCATTTCATTGTCTTCTTTTGATTTTGTTTTGAGCTTCCTTGCCTCCATAGAAGATTTTTATGCTCAGTTATTTGGGGTTTTTATCTCATTATTCCAGCCTATTTCTTGACTTTGAACTTTGTGTTAGAGTTTGGTCTCTGCTGAACTCTAAATGGGGGAATGGAAGGGCAAGGAGTTTCTGTGGCTAGATTTGGACAACTTTAGATTTTCAGTGCTTCTGTGGTGGAGTAATGCAAAGAGAATTCTGATCACTATCTTCCAGATCTACATTCTGGTCTTACCCTTTACTCTGTTCCCTCATGACTGCAGAATATTATTTCTCCTCCCTCACTGGAACTGTGATTGTGAAGGAACATTGCTTCTAGGGGAAACAGCAGTAAGGAAGTTCCCCCCTCCCACCACCCCCTGGACATTAGAGTGCTTTTGTTTTAATAATCTGTCCATCAATGATCATAAAAGTCTTCTGGTTTAGGAATATAATAATATTTCTTCCCTTGGACTTTAGGGAAGATATATTAGTTATCCTGAGATTCCCTGACCCAGAGTACTATTGTTGTGACAATCTGTCAATGATTCTAAACTTTTATGGTTTTTGGCAAAGATGGGACAATCCTCTTTCATGTCATTTTTGTCTGTGTCTATGTCTCTGTGCAGAATGTCTGTGTCACGTTTGTTCTATGAACTAGATTCTGATGCCTGGAAAGATTTAAAATGCAGCCAGCCAGAAAAACTTCTATGTGGTAGTTAGAATGCTGGGGAGATTTCTTAACATCCTAGTTTCCTATATTAAAGGGGGGAAAAGGCCCAACTTTTTCTTGTGGACCTCTATTCTCACCAAGCTGGAGACTACAGGAATAAAGTTAGATAATTAAAATTAAAATAACATCTTTATAGATTATCGAAATTTTGAGAGCAAATATCTTAGCAGATTCTCAAAGTTTTGAGAGCAATGATTAATAAATTTGATAATTAGTCATTTTAAGATCACAAAAAAAAATTACTGAAACACTGGAGATGATTCCAGGAATTTACCACCATTCTAAAAGAAAAGAAAAACTAGATAAAAAACAATTTTTTTCTAATCCTTCCTTGAATTCTACCTTGTCCAGAGTCCCCTTCTGCTTCTTTAGGAAAGCACCCCAGGAGGTATAAGGGAGTCTTTCCACTCTACTCTCCAAATAGCTCAAGTTTCTTAGTTTGCTAATTTCTTTCATCTCAGATTAGATTAAGAAAAGAGAATGCTAAAATGTTATAGGGAAACTTAAATTCTGCTTCACCTGTAGAAATAAGGGAAGCAACAACAGCTGTGGGGACCCCACACAACCTTGCCCAAATATCTCCAACCCAACTTAGGGGAATGGAGATGGAGAGGGGGTCAGGCTCTATTGTCAGCATTCCCTGAGTCCTGGCACTTGAAACTATTATCAAAGGGAGATCATGGCACCAACTACCCCAGCTTTCGGCAAGTTCTGTCTGGCATCTTCCTGGGAAGAAGCTGGATACCCATGGCAGCACCCAGCATGGCAGTGTGAGGTGAGAAAGCCAGTCAGTCCACTTTTATTGTCTGTTTCAGTTGCACAAATATATTAGCTATGTAATTTATGGCAAAGTATTTTATCTCTGCCCAGTTTTCTTGATTTGCAAAGAGAAAAAATAATGTGTTTAGCATAAAATAAGTGCTATATTGTATATAATTGCTTCATATTTGATAACTTTATATGGATTTTTAGATGTGACCAACATATGTTAAAGCATTTTTAAAGGAGCTCTAATTAAAGCCCACTAAAGGGATTGTAAATTGTAATTTACTTGCCCTGATAGTGTTAACAGAACATTTAAGAGTTTGGGAACTTTAGGAAAACAGAAAAGCAGTTTGCTATTATTTTAAAAACTCTGGCAACAAACAGCCTGCTTTTGAGTTATCTAGAATCAGACTTCTGGGGCCCTGTCAGTAAAAAGTGGCACCTTAATCCTTTTCCTGGCTCACAAAAAGAAAATGGTTTATGTGAACTGAAAAATAACAAATGGCAATTCAATTTGTCTGGAACAGTTAAAATTAGGGAATCTCCTTAACTAAAATTAAGAAAATTTTTAAATCTGTTCTATTTCAATTTTAAGAATTGTCTTGTTTTCTCCCTAAAACAAAAGGGAAACTTATTTAAGGGAATAGAAATTATAGCTAAGACTATTTGGCTATTATTTAGGAAAATTGTTAACTAAGTTATTTGGAGTTATTGTCATCATGTTAAACTTAAAATTGGTAATTACTGAGTGTGGAACAAGAAAGATAAGGTGAAAGCCTAATCAGTTTACCTCCAAGTATGAGGTGTGCAACACTTTTCTCCCTTCACAGAGGAGGGGAGGTATCAAACAGCACAGCCCATGAAAACATTAAGAATTGTTGGTGAGCAACAGCAAGCTCAGCCCTTTCTCTGGGGTCTCTGTCAACTTCGCTTAATGTGTAAGCTTGCCAGTTTTCCTGAAACCATCAAGGTAAGCAAAATCATCAGCGCTGAGAAATGAGCCTGTTTAGGATTTGTGTTCCTAAACAAGGAATGTGTTGACTAAGAATCTACAAGCTTGTTTAATGATTTATCCTTTGCACCAAGATAAGTTTAAACATATAAAACACGTTAAACAATATCAAACATATGTAAGTCAGGGTAAACTTTTAAAAATAAGATATCTAGCCCTAAGCTGCAATTAGTAGAATTTGCCAGTAGAAATAAAATCTCTTGGGATTGTAATTGATATTCTTTTGAGTCAATAATCCACCATTCAAGAGAAATGCATTATTCAGAATGCCTTCCTGAACTGTCATAGTTGGATGTCTTATCTAGGCAGGAGCTGGGAGGACAACCTTAGCCTTTGCTTAAGGTGGGATCCTTCTGACTCAGTTTCCCAGTTTTATTTCTTTGTTTCCCATCTGATTATTCCTGATTATTCCTGTCACGTATGTGCTCTCAGGCTGAAATCTGTTTTGATGCTTTTTCCTCTTAAAGCAAATTTCTATAATCAGAGTAAATGGTCAGTAGAAGCCATGAGTCTAATACAAGTATCCTAGGGGACAAAATAGTTTTGTGCCTTAGGTCTTAAAGATGCTTTCTTTTGCATACCATTGCATAAAGATTCAAAATTTCTTTTTGCTCTTGAAGGGGCAAATCCAAGGGAACATAACCCCCCCCCCCAATTAACATGGGTAGTCATGTCCATAACATGGAGATAGTTCAGGGCTTCCATGACAGCCCCCATATATTTGGACAGGCCCTAGCTATCTAGTAGGTAGATGATACCTCGATCTGCAGCCCAATCCAAGAGGCTTCTCTGATTGCAGCCATATACCACAGACCTTCTAATTGGGGAATCCTCTAAGCTCACCCTAGGTCAACCTTTGGAGGTTCTAACCCCACTGGGTTGAGAGCATTTTTACCCTCACAGAGTTTTAGAATTGGGGAAAGGAATGAAAGTGAACATTTATACTGATTCCAAATATGCCTTTCATATTTTATATGGAAAGAAAGGGGATTTTTGACAGAATAAATAATAACAAAATGAATAAATAATCCCCCCATTAAAATATGCAGAGGAAATTCTACAATTACTGCAAACTGTCCATGAACCTAGAGAGGTTTATGTTGTGTTTTGTGAAGGACACCAGAAGGGGTATTCATTTCAGGCCAAGGGAAATAGGCTTGCAGATTCAGCTGCCTGTTTGTGTGCCTCTGACCATGAAACATTTTTTTTTAAAGAGTGACAGAATTTATTTTTTTCCAATATATGCATAGATATTTATACAATTATCTTGCTGTTTAAGAAAAATAAGATCAAATGGGAAAAAATGAAAAAGAAAATAACATGCAAGCAAACAGCAACCAAAAAAAATGAAAATGTCATATTGTGAGCCACACTCAATTCCCACAGTCCTCTTTGGGTGTAGATGGCTCTCTTCATCATAAGGTCATTGGAACTGTCTGAATCATCTCATTATTGAGAAGAGCCACATCCATCAGAATTGATCCTTGTATAATCTTGTTACTGTGTACAATGTTCTCTTAATTCTGTTTACTTCACTTAACATAAGTCCTTGTAAGTCTCTCCAGAACTCTCTGAAATCATCCTGTTAGTCATTTCTTACAGAACAATAATATTCCATAACATTCATGTACCACAATTTATTCAGCCACTCTCCAATTGATGAGCAGCCACTCAGTTTCCAGTTTCTTGCATGGCATCTTTAATTCCCCAACTCCTACACTTTCATGTAGCTCCCAGGAAAGGCCTTTTGTGAAAGAAAGGGTGCACACCTGCTCTCCTTCTGGGTGATTTCAAACACCTTCAGTCCAACTTCTAATCCCAAAGCCAGCCAATGGAAACTTTTTTGTGGCCTACACCAAGCTACTCGCTTGGGGGAAAAAATGCTCTCCAATCCCTTGTAAAATCTATTTTCACTGTTCACAAGCTAGGAGAAACTATTAAACAGAGCTGTCAAGTCTGCCCACTTTGTGCCCGAGTAAATTTTGAAAGGGCTTTTAAATACCCCCTTCTTCTGAAGCCCACCCAGAGGAGGGGTACATACACAGGGGTAGGACTGGCAGATAGATTTTTACACATATCCCCCCTCTCAGCAGCTTCAAACCGCTTTTGGTTTTTGTTGACATCTTTACTAATTGAGTAAAATCCCTCCCTTGTAAAACTGAAAAAGCTCAGAGGTTTTTGCTAAAGGAGATCAAACCCATTTAAGATTAATCATTATCTCCACTCTGCATGTCATACTCTCTACCCAGTGCTTAGTGCCTTTTAAATATTATGGTGCTTACACACTAGGCTACCGAACACTCCTTTCATTATGTATAATGTCACATTATTCTATCCATTACCCCTACTCCTTTGAGGAGACAAAAGCAGGGATTTGGAGAGATGTTCTTTAGTATTTACCCTAGAAAAGCTGTCTGGATATGAAACATTCATGATAGCCTTATCTACCCCAACACAATCTTCCCCTGGGTGGGATTCCTGGTTATTGTCCCTACCCCTAATCCTACTAACTTCAATTATAATTATTCTTTTTTGCTCATATTTGGCCCCTGCATTTTTAACCTACTTGTGAGATTTTTTTCCTCTAGACCCCAAGCTATGAACTTCCAATTATTTGTTCAACCTGAATACCATCGGCTAACTGACTCTGACCCTCAGCACTCCATGGATGCTGCTGCCGCCATCTTCAAATCATTTGTCTCCCCTCCTCAGTCTGCACCCCAGTAAGCAGGAACAGCTCTATGCCCCTTATCATCATGAAGCAGCCCCAGAAGATGAGATCTCCATTCCATTGTCCCAAAGGAATTTGGGGTTTAAACTGCTCGAGAGGGAAAATGATGGAGTATAGGTTCTAGGGGAAACAACACTAAGGAGGTTCCCCCATCCACTGACCTTAGAGTGCTTTTGTTTTAACAATCTGTCCATCAAAGATTGTAAAAGTCTTCCGGTCTAGGAATATAATAATATTTCTCCCTTAGATTTTAGGGAAGATATATTAGTGATCCTGAGATTCTCTGCCCTAGAGTGCTATTATTTTGACAATTTGTCCATCAATGATTCTAAAGTCTTCTGACCTTAGAATGGTCCTAGATCTGCTGGTCAGAGATAACCAAATTCCTGAGCCCACTCCTCAGTTCTACTTGTAGGCCATGAAATTAGCATATCAATGACATGAAGAACTGGATAAATGTGTCTCCTTTCTCTTGGTCTTTTGCTAAATTCTTTTTGAACTTGGCAGGTTTCAATTGGTGTTACAATTACAATGAACTTTGCCCCTTGACTTGGATATGGGGTCAAGCCTGCAAATTATTCTGAGACACCTCACAACACTGGTCTGTGACCCCAACCTTTTGGAGTCCCTTCCCAACATCAACAATTGGGAACTAAATAATGGGTGAAGAATCTGCCAGATGGTACTTGATCCTGTACCCAACACTATCTTAGACATTTTCTGCAAAATCTTTCTGATGTACACCTATTTAGTCTCCTTATGCATCCTTAGATGCTAATACTTCTGGTGTTGTAACTGCCACTGTTGTTGCTGCTGCCAAAGTGGGTGCTGTGGCCTTCTCTAGGCCCAATAGCCCATGCTTATGCCCCCACAAGCATTCCAAGACAGACCAACCCTAATGTTCAAAGGTGGATTTTTCTAAGTTGTCCTGTGCTGGAAAAATAAGATATTGTGACTTTTTTGTTTTGTTTTGTTATTCCATTCAGAATTAGAGTTGATGAATTTTTTTAAAAAATTAATAGTATTTTATTTTTCCAATTATATGTAAAGATAGTTTTTAATATTCATTTTTGTAAGATTTTGAATTCCAATTTTTTTCTCCCTACCTCCCTTACCTCCCTGTTCCCAAGACAGCAAGCAATCTGATATAGGTTATTCATGTATAATCATTTAAAATATATTTCCATATTAGTCAAGTTGTGAAAGAACAAGACTCAGCAGCCTGAAGCCATCTCCATCTGTATGTCTCCAGCTGGTTTTCTCCTTCATGAGCTGAATTGCCCTGAATTCCAAAGACAAAGGATTCCTCCTCCAGACAAAGGCTCCGGGAACTGGATTCTGTTTAGACAGAATAGAAATTAGGTCTCCCAGTTGGATGAAGTCCCTTCTAACTAAGGACATGTGCCTTGAGGGTTAGGAGCAAATCTCAATACTCAGCCATGCCCTTTGGAGGCTGACTGACCTTTTCAGGAGTTGGTTTTAACAGAAATAAAAGGGGAAAGGATGAATCACAAATTAATAATTAGTTTTAATATAATAGTATAATATTACTTTTTCTCATAACTTATGCTGTGTAATATAATCTATAATATATTTAGTATGTTGTGTAATGTATATTATAAATAGAATATATGTGTTCATATATAACATGTTTATAATATGTTATACATACATATATGTGTACATATATACATACATATATATAATAGACCAACAATATATGCTGTCAGCCTATAATCACATTTAAATAGCCAGCAATTTTGGTGCCCTCAGGGAAGCCATACCACTCCTAAGTCTGATTTAAGGAATATCCAAAGACAATTTGCATGAAGTCAGATGAGTAACCAGGCGAATGGTGAGAGATTTTTAAAAATAAGACTCTTTTACTCATCCCAAGTCCAAGAGACTAAGATCAGAGAGTGGAAACTGAGGCAGAAGCAAAAGAGATCAAAATACAGACTAACCTTTAACTTTGAGCTTTAACTTGATGATTGAATGTAAGTAGAGAGTCTAAACCACAGAAAAAAAATTCTTGAAAGCCTGAAACTATTTCTGAAACTATGAGTTTAAAAAAAAATCACACACACATACACACACACACACACACACACACACCCAGAAGACCTCTGACTACATGGAAACTGAAATTCTGGGGAGTGCCAGCAGGCAGCAGCAGAGAATAGCATAATATATTAACTAGCAGTTCACAGGGGTAAAGAAACAGGACTAAAAGATTAGTTTATAAGCAATACAGCAAAAGAAGTAGACCAGCAGGGGACCCAAGAAGCCTAAAAATTTGCAAATAATACAGCACATGTCAGAGCTCTGAAACCATGAATCGCCTTGATCTTGTATCCATTATGCATATACCTTCTCCTCACATGTTTCCTGGTCACACTTGTTTTTTATACACACACAAATGACATGGGCATTGGTGGGACAATGTACTCTCACGTGGATGGAGGGGATTTCCTTATTAATCTTACCATGTTGTTTTAAATACTTAGTCTTCCAAACGAATACATCTTCTGCTTGATCTGTCAAAAAGAGAGAAACCAATAGGGCCTTGGGAGTTACAGTTTTGAATAGATGCTGACTCATCTGTTTTTTCAATTTCAAACTCTTTATTAAATACAAATTAAGAATTAATGAATATGTTTAATTGAAACAGAATATATTCAGAAAATACTTTTCTTGGATTCTAAGATAATTATAATGTAACAAACAACATAGTAGAGCAAGTGACTTAAGAGCTATATAATTCACTGAGTAATAACTTTCGAATTTGTGAAGATACATGCATATACTTCCAATTACTCATGCTTGTTTGCAGAATATATCTGACTTTGTGCTATATAAAAACAATTTTCCAATGTTACTTTTTACTTCACAAACTCAAATTGTTGAATAGTATTTTATTTATTTGTTTGTTTGTTTGTTCTGTTAAATATTTGATGTGGATTAATCAGATTATTTACTTTTTTTTTATTATTTTATTTATTTTGTTAAACATTTAATCTGGTTTAATTGGCAGTGGAGTAGAGGTTTAACATCTCTGGTCTAAATTATCAGGTATAACCTTGAGTACCAGGAGGAAAAGATATTGTTCAGAGACTTAGGAAAGATGTAAACATTTGAGATATAGTTCTTAAGAGTTTTCCTTTTTACCTTTTTATGCTTCTCTTGAATTCTGTATTTGGAGATCAAATATTTTGTTCATCTCTTTCTTCATAAGAAATAGATGAAATTCACTTGTGTCATTGAATGTCCATCTTCTTCTTTGAAAGATAATGCTCAATTTTGCTGGATAGTTGATTCTTGCCTACAATTCAAGTTTCTTTGACTTTTGGAATATCAGATTCCAGGCCCTTCTATCCTTTAAGGTGGAAGCTGCTAAATCTTGGGTAATCCTAATTGTGGTTCCTCGATATTTGAATTGTTTTTTTCTGGCTGCTTGCAATATTTTTTCCTTGATCCTATACTTCTGAAATTTAGCTATGATATTCCTTGGAGTTTTCATTTTGTGGTCTCTTTCAGGAGGTGACTGGTGAATTCTTTCAATAACTATTTTACCTCTGGTTCTGGGACATAAGGGAAGTTTTCCTGGATGATTTCCTGAAAGATGATATCTAGGCTTTTTTCTTTCATCATGGTTTTCAGAAAGCCCAATAATCCTTAGATTTTTTTCTCCTGAATCTATTTTCCAGGCCAGTTGTTTTTCCAATGATGTATTTTACATTTTCTTCTAATTTTTCATTTTTTGGATTTTATTTGGCTGATTCTTGATGCCTCACTGAGGCATTAATTTCCATTTGTTCAATTCTAATTTTCAGTGAATTGTTTTCTTCAGTTACCTTTTTTTTAGCTTCCTTTTATATTTGCCAATTGAATTTTTAAAAGAAGTCTTTTGTTCAATGGATTATTTTTTTCCATTTCACAACATTTTCAAGGAGTTGTTTTCTTTATCCATTTTGTCAAACATATTTTTTAAAAAGTTATTTGCTTTTTCCCATTTCACTATTTTTTATGTTATCTTCAGATAATTTGTGTTTCCTTTTCCAAACCCTCTTGCAAAGTTCTCATTTTCTTTCCTCATTTTTCTTCTAACTCTCTTTTAAGATCCTTTTTTAATTCTTCCAAGAGAGCCTTTTGTGATGGGGACCCAATTTATATCACCTTTTGGGGCATCATCTGGAGATGATTTGCTTTTAGTATTCTCAGAGTTTGAAATCTCTTCTTCTCTTTCTCCATAAAAACTATTTATAGTCAGAGTTCTTTTTGCTTTTTTGCTCGCTTTTTTTTTTAAAGGTTGAGGTCTGTTTTTAAAGCAAATGAGAAATTGTCCAAACTTTATCTACAGGGAACAGTGGCTGGCTGCAATGGTCAGTGCTAGCTGGGCATAGCCAAATCCCAAATTATTCTGGGGTTCAGAAGCTCACTATTTGCCTTTTGTATTTGCGTTGGATGTCTTTTAGCTAATCTGCTGATCTACTGACTTGCAACCAGGGCAGAGTAGCCAACACCACTGTAGATTCCTCCCATTGTATTCCACAACACCCTGGGTCTCTATGATGTTCCACCACTTCCCTCTATGCCTGATTGAGACAGAAATTTTTTGAAGTTTTTCCAAAAAAATCTTCTACTGGAAATTTGTTACACTCCAAATATTTGTGGGTTCTGCCACTTCAAAACCAGTTTAAGACTTGATTTGATTTGGATCTGAGGAACATCTGGGAGAGCTCAGATAAAGACCTATCTGCTCTCTGCCATCTTGGCTCTGCCATCCCCCTCCCTCCCCAGGTATAAACATTTGAAACAAACCATATGGGAAATATGTATTTGTATCAATTTATAAAGTTGATTTTTTATTTAAATACTATAGTTTTCAGGAAAGTATATATTCTTACTAAAATTCTATTGCTGACCATAATCTTCACATGACTTCTTAAAGTTTCTCTCCAATATTACTACTCTGAAGTTGAGTAGGTTCATTATTCTCAAAGAAAGTTATAACAGAATCACTATATCAATAAAATTTTTCTCCAGTATAAGTTGTATTATGTTATTTGAATCTAATTTTCTAGAATAAGGCTTAGAAATCAGGTCTTCCTGACTGCAGGCCTAGCACAGTATCTCTGCTACCTGGTTACTTCTAAAAACTAAAAAAAATATATTAATATCTAATCTAACCAGCATCTCTGCTGGAGGTACTTGACATTCATATTCATAGAGATTCAGATACTCTCACCTGGTTTGGTCTTCATGTGACTATTTATCATTGCTGTGGAACCTTGATTTCTCAATAGGAGCAATAACTTCCCCAATTTTCATCAAATTGGGCTTATCAATCCCTACCCTTAGCTACTCCAGAGACAATTCTATTCCTAACTCCAAATCATGTTCCCAAAAGTGTGAGATGAAAGATATTCATTGCCCAATAGATAAGGCATGGGACTAGTTATATTATTCCTGTACAGAAAAAGGAAAGCTATGCAAAAATGAATGTCTGCATTAACAGAATGATATTGATAGATCCTATATCTTAATTTATGAGAATAGGAATTGTCTTTTGTCTCTTTTTGTATTTCCAGTGTTTAGCACAGTTCATGGTATATAGTAGGCACTTAATAAGTGTTTATTCAATTGAATTAAATTTGGAATGCTACCATTTAAGCTCTACAACATTTGTACAATACCACTAACTGATAATTTTCTAGTTTACGTCATCACTGGTCCTTGCCCAAATAGCCAATTCTGATCATCTTTCTGGCAGTCTCTTTCCTGTCTCTTTCTTTGCATGAAGTAAATTATAACAGATCCCTCTGGTTAACCTTAAAGCTACCAGATTCTCATTTTAAAAATCCACAATGTTTTCTGAAGCCCTCCATTTTGCACTCAGTCATGTAGTTAGAGAAGACAAAAAAGAGAGAGATGATACCATCCCATGTATAAGCAGGAAATGGGCTCAAGGTTACTTTCCCACTCACCCCTCAGAGTTGAAGTTAGCACTGAGTAGCCAGGAGGATATGAAAGACCTAAGTAGAATATCCATAAAGTTCCAGCTCCATGGAGATTCATCCCATTGATGAAGCATACATGGCTAGAGCTCTCTCCATCCTCAAAATTCCATGTGGTCCTCCAGAATGGTAACTGAGCATGCTCCTAAAGCGATAGACGCCCATCACAAAAGCAATAATCAAAAAGCAATTATTATTTTCTTTTCTGTTTTCTTCCCAATCTCATAAATTATAAAAAGCTGTCCTGGTAAATATTAGTAAAATGATATATAATTTAGATAAGCAGTTTATGCTACCTTCATTTATAGTTGTAATAATGAGAATCAATAGAATTTATGTAATTCTTTCAGGTTTACAAAGTACTTTACAAATATGATCTCATTTTACTCTTGGAACACCCTATTCCAGAGGTAAATATACTGATTATCCTCATTTTACAAACTAAAAAACTAATGCAAACAAAAGTTAAGGGGTTTGTCCAAATCACACAGCTGAGGTTGGATTTGACTTCATAATTCCAGATTCAGAGGTAAATTGTTCATGTGGATAAAAGGGATTGAGAGAGTTTCTGATAAGTAGCTCTGTTATATAAAATATCAGATACACAAACTGATTGATTCGACCATACATTTGCATACTACTATGTGACACTTGGAAGAAACTTTAGCTTAAAAAGCTCCTTTCCCTAATAAGACTGTAACATGACCAGCTCTGACATAAATAA